>NC_057708.1:371155-406155 GCF_014466175.1 Vespula pensylvanica | reverse complement strand
GAGTGCGTATTTATATGGACGGTGTAATCAACTCGACCGTAATCACAATCGTCCCTCTCACGCGTCATCGGACGCATGTGTTTGCTTCTTCTAAACGAGAATCATCGCCCTTTCTTGCGCACCTTCTTTTTTAGCGTTTAGAAATTATTAGGATGATTGTCCTTTTAAAATTATTGTTTTGTTTTGTTTTGTTTTATTTTATTTTCTTTCGTTCTGTTTTCTTTCTTTCTTTTTTTTTAATCCTTTTTTGTGCGTGCTTGGGTACATCATTACCATAAACTTGTAATCTTAAGAGATACAGATAATTATAAGGAAGATCAATTACGTTGATATTTATTAACGTTAATTTATTAATGATTTGCTTGGTACAAACATTTATAAAAAAAAAATTAAAAAATTAAAAAAAAAAAAAAATAGAAATCCCGTCGAAATTAGTCGAGGAAGTATCGTTTAATTTGAAACGCTCGAGGAATTCAAATTACCTGTCCCTCTTGGAAGAAGGGGAAGAAAAAAAAAAAAAAAAGAAAAATCAATCGAATCGGAATGACTCATGGTGATTTCTAATCCGCTTGGAGTTATGTTCCAGTACGGTGCGGTGATGGTTGGATAGATGCTAGTAAATTGGAAGGGTTACCGTTGAAATGCAGTAAATCGTTGGAAACTAGTTCGAAACGATAACTACTCGATTCCATGTTCAAATTCTCTCTCTCTCTCTCTCTCTCTCTCTACCTCTTTCTTTCTCTATCTATCTATCTATCTATCTATCTATCTATCTACGTATCTCTTTCTCTCTCTCGCGAATGAACGAATGAACGAATGAACGAATGAACGAATTAACGATCGACCAACGAACCAATGCTAATTCTCTTCTATTCGGTCTATTTGTTTCCGTGTCGATGTACGACAACGTGGAAGGGAATAGGCTAGTAGAATGGGTGGGGGGAGGGTAAGAGGTAAGGGGTTGGGTTGCTAAAACGCAGACCGAGGGTTGCCGGCTCCATGGAATTCATGGAGAAATCGAAATTACAGTGTAAACGGCGAATTATCCAAGCTGCCGTTTCAACAGCGACCGTGGTCGACCGCTAATCTCTCTCTCTCTCTTTCTCTTTCTCTATCTATCTATCTATCTCTCTCTCTCTCTCTCATTGCTTCGATCAAGTTTGGAAATTCTGTGGGACAAGCAAGTTATGCGGCACGCTTCGTCGAGAGAGTTTAGGAACAATCGCGCAATAGAAATTCAAAATGGCGATCGAATACAAAATTCCTTTCATTTTTTTCTTTCTTTTCTTTTCTTTTCTTTTTTTTTGTTTTTTATTTTCTTGTATGCAATTCCCTTGAAATTTTAATATTGATCGATAACGTTGATCCTCTTTCGACATTTTTAATATTTTATTATTTCAAGTTTATTATATATATATATATCGAAGCAAGTTTATTTAAGATCGTTCCTTTTTTTTTTTCTCTTTCTTTTTTAAGCCCTCTAATCGAGTTTGAATGCCATCTTATATTCTATGTAATCCACTTGGACAAAGTCTTTTGATAACAGAGAGAAGCAATGTGCTGTCGACTAATCGATTAGTATACATACACGTTGCAATGGACTATCTGGGTGTTCCACTTACTCGAAAGCTCGTTTCGAAGTCGAAATCGATTTTACCATTCCTTTCGATAGTTTCGATAGAGAAATACCTTCCTTCCTTACTTCCTTCCTTCCTTCCTTCCTTCCTTCCTTTCTTCTTCGATCGAATCAAAAAAGTAATAGATTTTAGAAAGATAAAATTATAAATTTGACATTTGCAAAATTAGAACAGAAAAGATTTCGAATCAATATGTATTCCACGTAGTTATGAAAAGTTATTTTGCCGACGATTTTGACAAAGTTCCAGACAGAAATAAAATTTAATCTTTGTAACTCTATTATTATTATTATTATTATTATTATTATTATTTTATTTTTTTCTATTCTTTCTCGTCCTTGTTAAACGAGAAAAAGATCGGTTAATTATAATCAAATTGTAATATTATCTATAACGATGCAATCGTGCGATCGTATTAAATTGTAACTATTATTTTAAAAAAATTATATTCTATATGATATTCCAAAAAAAAAAAAAAAAAAAAAAAAAAAAATCCATTAAAACCTTCAAACGCAAACACTACGATCGATTTTTTGCCGGTCGAAGAAAACGACAAAAGAACTAATTAACGAGTAAACGAATGCACGAATAAATAATAATAATAATAATAATAATAATAATAATAATAATAATAATAATAATAATAATAAAGAGAACTTTAGAAACGTCATAGATAAAACATTCCAAGTATTTAATAAGCATAATTAAAATAGTTTGTTTAAAAAAAAATGGCGGAGGTGAAGTCCGAAAAGAAACGAAATGGTGGTTGACCCAAATCGTAAAAAAATTGCCGCGAGCCCGTTGGAAATGTTTCGCCATTGTTCGAGATAAGGGCTACGTAGTAACGTCGAATGAAATTCACGAAGGACATTGGATCGAGAAGGGACGTTAGGGAGGGGGAGGAGGGACTATAGATGGTGCTCGTGCTCGTAAAAGGCGAAATATTACCTCCTATGCGGAGCTATAAAATCGAAACCAGATCCGCATCGGAGAACGCGACCCACACACACACACACACACACACACACACACTATATATATATATATGTTGTGTGCGTGTATAGAAAAGCTGGACTAACCGGTAGATGCAGAAGTAACCTGCAATTCCTCTTACATCCACCATTTTTTTTTTTAGGATCGCTTTAATCCGGAATTCGTACGCAACGAACGCGCGTGTACTTGTGTATATTTGTGTGAGTGTGTATGTGTTGTGAAAGAGGGAGAAAGAGAGAGAGAGAGAGAGAGAGAGAGAGAGAGAGAGAGAGAGAGAGAATATATAACGTATTCGATTCACGTATCGTGCATTGTCTTGTCAATCGAATCACGACTCCCATCGATATCCGTCCACTTTCTAAACGATCTTAGAAAACGAACTAACGATAAGACGTCGTTATGAATATTTGAAATACCGATGAGGTTTCCATCGATCGATCGATCGATCGATCGATCGATCGAACGAACGAAAGAACGAACGATCGTGCTAATTCCTTTTTGTATTTCGAATAATTTGAAATGTTTGGTAGAAAAGGAATGATTTTTTAAAGTGTCACTTTTATTATATCGTGCATTAGATACTACAACTAGGATTACCAAATGTTTTGGTATTTATTTAAGCAAAAAAATAAACGAAGAAAATTAATTAATATATATGTTTTTTTTTTTTTTACGTGGATAAAAAAAGTTTTTACTATCGATAAATCTAACATTAACATATACGATAGATTGATAAGAAACTTGATGGAAAATCTAAGGATTGAAAAAATATAATAATAATAATAATAAGTCCTATATATATATGTACATGTAGAAACGTGCCAGTTGAACTAAAAGTTCGCAAAGACGATCGATATAGAGTCTAATCGTGCCGAATTATTTGCATAATCCACCATTTTGAAAGTAAACTCGCAGATAGTGGAAGAAGAAGTATAAAAGAGAATAGGGACATTGTAATCGGACATTCTTGAGACGAGAAGAAACTTTCGGTATTCTAGAAAGAAAGAAAAAAAGAAAGAAAGAAGGAAATCCTATTCTTACGTTATACAAAATCTGACAAAAACAGTTCTCTCAGTTCTTGATTATAGTTATCATAATACTATAGTTGCTACAATGTTGTGTTACTCTTTCAATAATAATAATAATAATAATAATAATAATAATAATAATAATAAAGAAAATTACTAACTTTTCATTACTAATACTCTAGAATACTTATAATATTTATTTATATTATTATCATAACTAATTTATCTAATCATTATTATTATCATTATTATTATTGTTATTATTATTATTATTGATATTAATATTATAACAATGACAATAATTAATAATTTTTCTTCTTCTTCTTAAAATTATTATTATTACTTCGGTAATCATAATATAGTAAAACTATACTATTGTATTAACTCTGAATTGTCACATAGTTACTTACGAAAGAATAAAAAAGAAAAAAAAGAGAAAAGAAAGACATTAAAAGTTCGGGTATCGTTTATACGTGAAATGGAACTAGGAAGAAGGATTGCATGTTGAATTTTCTTTCTCTCTCTCTCTCTCTCTCTCTCTCTCTCTCTCTCTCTCTCTCTTGATGGAGTTACCGATAAAAAGGGGAAAGTGCTGTTGGATCTCCATTGAGATCGTCCTGGCACGTTCAGCAAACATTTGCTGCTCGAGATTTCAACATCTTCCATCCTTTTTCTCCGTTCTCTCTTTTTTTTTTTCTCTCTCACTTTCTGTTCTTTCTACATCCGTCGTCTGTCTCTTTCATTTTTACATCTTTTTCCCCCCCACTTTGTTTTCTCTCTTTTTTTCTCTTTCCACTTTAAGATCGACTATCTGGAGCACTCGGTTAAACTTGTCGAGAAGTTCGAGAAATTATGCTTTCTGAGATATTATACGTGTTTCAAGAAATTTTCTTTTCATCGTCCATCGTCGGTCATATGATATTTCTTCAAAATAAATAAATTGATCGTTTAAATTTTAAGTAAATGTTTTGCTACGATGTTACAGCGTTGAATGAATTATTTGTCGTTATTAAAAGAGTGAGAAAGAGAGAGAGAGAAAGAGAGAGAGAGAGAGAAACGTGAAAAGAAATAAAAGTTATAATGAAATAAAATTATTCATAAATGGTTCAATGAATAATAAAACGATACGATAATACGGTATATTAAATAAATTAAAAAGAGGTAGACACCTATAAGAGACCGTGATTGTGAGGAATGAACGTTCGAGAAAAATGAAGAATGTTTCGAAGATTAAATACTTCGAAATTAGCGAAGAAACGTTCAGAAATATTTTAATAAAAAGAAAAAAAGAAAAGAAAAGAAAAGAAAAGAAAAGAAAAGGACGGTTCAACGAATTAAGAAGAATTTTTAAGAAAATATTATCACGATTTAGTAATTGTTCTCGAAATTTATTCGTAAAGCTTGACAGAATTTAAAAAAAGAAAAGAAAAGAAAAGATTCGTGAATTTGATCAAAAGTATACATGTATATATATATTTAAAGAAACAAAAACGATTTTATTTTCCAGGGAAATGTTTCTTTTTCTTTCCTTTTTTTTTTTTTTTTTTATCGATCAGACGAAATTTAATATCTCCGATTCTGTTGAGAAGAAAATAACGTAGAGATAAGCTGACGGATATAAAAAAAAAAAAAAATGTACGAGCGAGAGTCAAATTTAGCGATGAGTTTCAAACGAATAATCCTAGACATCGGACATTGCAAAATTTGTTTATTTATTGACGACATATAATGAATGAGGAAATGGTCGTGTATGAATATATCTTTAAAAAAATAATCTAAAAGCGAGTGTTAAAAGATCTATAAATTCTCTTTTTTCTTTCTTTCTTTTTTTCTTTTTCTTTTTCATTTAAGTGATTGATACTTTTCTTTCCATCGATCACGATCCAAAGGACGATTCTTACACAAGTAAAGATTTGATTATTATATTTATCTCTTCTTAAAATACTACCAACGATTCCCCGTATATCGTATATGTCGATAAATGTAACAGAACGTATTTAGAACAAATTGATCGAAAAAAAGAAAATAAAAGAGACCGAAGTTAAAAATTATTAACTATTATTATCAAATGAGGAAATCGTTTAGAACGATTTAATAACTAGTGATGGCGATGTCGAGGATGAGGGTAAAAGTGAAGGAGAAAGGATAGATGTCCTTGATACTTCTTTCCTAAGTGCAACGATCCACGTTGAAATTTATCCCGGACCTGCCCTCATCGTATACAGAAATCTGGTTTGACGACCTTCCTCTTTCTCCTCACCCTCTTCTTCCACCTTTTTCTTTTCTTTTCTTTTCTTTTCTTTTTTTGTTTTTTTTTTTTTTAACCGATGCTTGTGGAATCCCTCGATGTGAAAAAAAGATAAGTAAAGAAGAAGAGGAATAAGAATTAGTTTTGGAAAGAGGGGATAGAGAATGGTCGGAGGGGGGAGGTCTCCTAAAAATCAAGAAAAAAAAAGGACAAGAAATGGAAAGAAAAAAGAAAAAAAAAAAGAAAAATACTCGAACGGGAATATTTTTCGAAGTGAAATAATTTTTTTCTAGACCGAAGGCAAAGTGCATCGATTTTTTAAATATTTATACGTATATATAAAAAAAAAAGTTGTATACTATGGTGCACGGATTATATCAGAGAATTTAAAAAAAAAAAAAAAGAAAAGAGAGAAATGCTAACGTGCTTTTGTTCTGGAATGGCTTGAAAAATATAAAACGAGACTTTTGTGACATGGTTTTTCTCTCTCTCTCTCTCTCTCTCTCTCTCTCTCTCTCTCTCTCTTTTTTTTAATCATTTTTAATGTTGAAAAATATTTTTTTATCCACAGTATTTTTAACGTTAGCATTTTCAAACTCTTCTTCTTTTTTTTCACGTTCAGTGGAAATATAATTAGCTATATTAGTTTGTTTATTCATTATTATTAGTTTATTATTATTTTATTATTGATTAAAAGTAAATAGATTGAAAGTAATCTTTTTTTTTTTTCTTTAGTAGATAGTTTAAAAAAAATGTATAATCAGTTTGTTGATTTGATTATTTCAAACAAGCATCTCGTAATTGTCATTAAAAATCGTCTGATCGTAGTTCATATTTTAAATTGCAGAATTATGTTAGAATATTTTTAGGACTAATTTGTATATATATATTTTACATTACATTAACACACATTTATACATTCTGAATTTTTTATTATTTGTAAGATGATTCATTTTAAACTGAATCCTTTGGTAAATAGCTTCGAAATGATTGTCATTTCTCTCTCTCTCTCTCTCTCTCTCTCTCTCTCTCTCTCTTTCTCTCTTTTTCTCTTTCCTTCTCTTTTTCCTCTCTTTCTCTCTTGTGATTTACCCGGAAATAAAGAGTCTATTTTGTCTTTGCTTTTCTAAAGCCGATAACCCCGAGATACTTTACGATATTGTAGTGAAAGGAAGGCAGGGTTATCGCAACGATACGCAGGTTCATCGTACCTCAGAAACTTTGCAAATGAGGTTTGTCTTTCACGTCAGAACAACAACAACAACAATAACAACAACAACAACAACAACAACAACAACAACAATAATAATAATAATGATAATAAAAAGGAATCAAAAAAAAAAAATAATAAAAAATCGCAACTATTTAATTAAAAAGTCCCTAAAATATTTATCACATCTTTTTTATATACAGTAACGAAACATAAAAAGAAAAAATTATCAATGATCATCAATGGTATTAAAATGATTTTCTAAAAAATTTTTTTGTCTCTATAAAGATGATCAAAAAAAAAAGAGAGAGAGAGAGAGAGAGAGAGAGAGAAAAGGAAAAAAGAAGAAAATATACTGCAAGGATAAATATTTTTATATTGGAAAATAAAAAAGATGGCTATTGTTGTACGCAACGAGCTGTTTTAAATTAAAAAAAAAAAAAAATGAAAGAAATAAAAAGAAAAGTGAAAGAAAAGCAAGACAATCTTTTAAGTTTCCTCTTATATATCTGGAAATTTGTAAATAAAATGCGAACGATATTATGTCTAGAGGCGATAGGCTTTCTTCTATACTTAAACTTTCATTTTCTTCGGGTTATCATCATCGTCCTCGTCGTCGTCGTCGTTGTCGTCGTCGTCGTCGTCGTCGTAATAGTCGATGGACTTCGGTCGTATCATAGTTTCCACAAGTTTTTACGATCTCGTGAGGAAAGAGTAAAGCAGACATAAGTGGAAGAAGAAGAAGAAGAAGTGGAAGGAAACTTAGAAGTTTGTATAGATTGAGACGTGACATGAATTCTCGAAGCTCGTTCGCTTATTCGTTCTGTTTCCAACGAATAATGGAATACAGAGATAAGGTTACGAAAAGTGAGAATGAATTATGAATTACGGTATTCGTGACGAACGCCTTTCTTATCGTATCGTGTTTTACTCTAATAAATAGTACATCGTTAATTAAATCGTTTCTTAGAAATCCTTCGATATTTTTTCTTTTTTCTTTGTAACGAAATTATTAAATAAATATTAGAATTTGATACAATTCGTTAAAGAGATCGATATTATCGGAATTAATATATTATTATCGTTATTATTATTATTATTATTATTGTTATACACACACACATATCATTATATATTATGACACAAATTATTATAATTATTATTTTCGAAGTAGAACGAAAAATTCTTTTTCATCGAGAAAAAGGAAAAATAAATCACGATCGCGCCACGATGAAGAGATATCGTGTCGAAGTAGCGAATTAAAAAGTATACGGATTATAAAAAAAAAAAGAAGGGACAAAAAAGGAAAAGAAAAACGTGAAATAAATTTTATTACTATAATGGCGGATATTTCGCGGATCAAGTCAGCCCGTAGGCACTGACTATACATCTAGTAGTACATACTGAATATTTACCTAAAACAAAAGCCTCTCGTTAATATCATATTTGTGTTGCTGGTGCAAACAAACTCAGCTTGAATGGTTTAACAAATGGTCGGATATATATATCTATATGTGTGTGTGTGTAATGGCTTAGGGCAGCTTCACATAGAGACAAAGAGTAAACGAGTGCACATGATCGAAAGAGAGAGTATAAGTGAGTGAGCGAATGAGTGAAACGTGACATTCAAATATTTTCTAGAGGGGTAGGGGGTGAAACAAAAGCATTCTTTATGCGACATGTCTGTAATTACACACGTATGTCTCTCTCTCTCTCTCTCTCTTTCTCTCGCAGACACAGATACACACAGTCTTAGCAACATTTTATCCTTCTTTCTTCGATCTTTCCATTTTCTGATCTTTCCCAAGTCGAAAATAAATTTGTTCGAAAACACTCGGCGAATATTTTAATTCTACGATTCGTTTATTGATACGTGATAAAAAAAAAAAAAAAAGAGAGAGAGAGAGAAAACAAAAATAAGAAAGAAAGAAAGAAAGAAAGAAAGATTTGATTATAATTGAAGCAAAAATAACACTCTCTCCTCTCTCTTTCTCGATCTTTCTGAATAACGGAAAAGAGTACTAGAAGGAGATAGAACTGAGAGATTAAAAAAAGAAAAGAGATGACAAGAAAAGCAAAGAAAAAAAAGCAAAAAAAAAAAAAAAATACTCATCGCCGATTCGAAAAACGTGTTGCCAGGTGCGTCTCGTAAAAATGGCCGGAAACCATTTAAAAGTTTTAACCGGTGTCCCCAGTTCGTCCCTGTTCCCTTCCTCTCTTCCTTCCTCCCTCCCTCTTACCTCCCACCCCTTTCTTCCTACCCTTTTATTTAACTCGAGGCCTGGAGGGAATCATTTTCGCGATGAATGCGCGTCTTCTCCAGTATACATGTGCACCATGTACTCACGCGCGTGTACTTACATACTCACTCGCTCGCTCACTCATTCGTTCACTCACTCACTCACTCACTCACTCACTCACTCACTCACTCACGCAACCAAGCACGCGACACGCCATACGGATTAATTTATAAGCGAGCCAAAGTCCGTCTCGCGTTCTTCGCTCCAGATGTTTACGCACCTGCCTCTCTTTCTCTCTCTTCTTTTTTTTCTTGGTTTCTGTTTTTTTTTCTCTTTCTTTCTTATTTCTCTCTCTCTCTCTCTCTCTCTCTCTCTTTTTTTCTCCGCGTTTACCGCTATTTTTAAATTCACGAGGCAAAAAGAAAAAGATATATGTATGTATGTATGTATGTATGTATGTATGTATGTATGTATATATATATATTTTTATCTTTCTCTTTTTCTTTTTCTTTTTCTAACTTGTGTTAGATATTTAGTAATTGGTTTTTCTTCTTCTTTCTTTTACTATTAATGCCTTTAGGTTTATTATAATCGAGAAGAACTTTTTCCCTTTCTATTTGTCCCTTTCTCCATTTTCCTCTCTCTTTTTTTCCTTCCTTTTATTACTTAGCCGATGACGTTTGGAGAAAAAAAAAAAAAAAGAAAAAGATAGGAAAAGGAAGAGGAAGGGAGAAGATTACGATGAAATTAAAAATAAATAAGAAAATAAAGAAACGTTCGGTCTCTTTTTCCCCGACGATTTTATCATAGATTTTTTTCGTAGCTTTCGTTTTTATCTTTCTTTTTATATATACCGTTGTTCGTTCGTTCGTTTGTTCTTTCTTTCTTTCTTTTTTTTTTTTTTATTTTTTTTTATTTTGCTTTTTCTTACTGTTGTTCTTACAATTACGCTTCGGTTCGTATTGTCCGCCTTTTTATTTTCTTTTTTCCTCTTCTTTTTTTGTTCCACACCCAAACAATATTTTCTTTATGAATGCTATAAAATAAACAATATGTTCTCTCTCTTTTTCTCTAACAATTGTTGTTATAGATTCCTTTTTCATCAATTTTAATTAAAATCCCGTAGTTATTTTTTCTTTTTTTTTTTTATGCACTGGGAACAGAATTTTTTATATTAATTTTTATTATTCGTTATTGATTAGTGATGAAAAAAAAAAAAAAACGAAAGGGAGAAGACAAATGGTAAATTTCTTAAGAACGATTCTCGATCAAAAAAGTAACGATTTATCAAAAAATGATGAAATTATGAAATGGTACTATAGATACTATGAAACAAGCAATTAATGGTCTCTCTCTCTCTCTCTCTTCGATTTTTTTATCTTTTATAAATTTCAATTAAAATACCATACTTTTCCAATAAACAAAACATACAGAGTTCCTCGTACAAATTTTTATTATTCGTTGCCAATTATAAAGAAAGGAACAAAAATAACAAAGAATGAATGCTATCTCTCCCTCTCTCTTTCTCTTTAGATTTTCTCTATTTTATAAATTTCAATTAATAGCTTGAACGTCCTTTATATAGAATTAACGAAAAAGAAAAAAAAAGAAATGACGTATTTCATACTATGAACGAATGACGAGATTTTCGTTTTTTTTTTTTTTTTTTTTTTTTTTCTTTTCTTAATATAAATATCCAATATGCGTCCAAACTAAAGCAGAACAAACGACGATTAAATGGATATTAATTTAAAATATAATAATATACAAATAATCGAGCATTTCATGATCGATTATCATTTTTATTCCTTAACGAAAATAATTATCGTTCGACGAAAAGACAAACTACTTGGAAATATTTGATCAATAATAATAATAATAATAATAATAATAATAATAATAATAATAATAATAATAATAATAACAACAACAACGATAACAATAATAATAATTAAAAAAAAAAGGAGAGAAAAAAAAAGAAGAAAGATACAGTTGACTACTGAATTGCATTAGGGGAATAAAATGTTTTCAACCGATTCGCAATATGTTAAGCACGATTCTCGATTATCTTATAAAAGCCACGAAGATTTCTCAACCGAGGAGGATCGATTTACCGATTAAAGATCGTGTCTCGAGCTGTTCAATGAGACTTGCTTCGATCGTGCCCAGAAGAGAAACCAGAAAGAGATTCAAGAAAGAAAGAAAGAAAGAAAGAAAGAAAGAAAGAGATAGAGAGACAGAGAAAGATGGATAGAGAGAAAAAAAGAAAAAGAAAAAAGAGAGAGAACTCATGTGCTGCAGTGGCACACGATATTGCAGCTGCAACGTTAGCAAAGTCCAGCAACCGGTTTGATAATGACGTGTTCAACGGGTACAAGTTCTCGCAAGAACGCATATAAGAGAAAAAAGAGAGAGAGAGAGATATGCAAAAGAAGAGAGTGAGAGACAAAGAGATACAGTTTCCTGGCCCCTAGTGCATCATATATGCATATATGCATATATATAAATGCATATATATATATATGTATATGTATGTATATATATCGGAGAGAGACATGACCGTTAAAATCTAACATTTACTCTTGTCGTTTCCTGTTTCCCCCATAAAAAGAGAGAGAGAGAGAGAGAGAGAGAGAGAGAGAAAGAGTCCTTTCTTACATTTTGTTAAAGATAATATAACACGCATAGGGAACTAACTATCAGTATGTAACGATGAAAACCTACACCATGGCCTTTGGATTATGCTTATTTATTTTCAAGGTCATCGCCGTTGTAGCTTCACCTACATACTCTCTGTCTCTCTCTACTCAGTCGTTTTTATTTTTATTTCTTACCTTTTTTATTTCTCTTTCTATTTATTTTTCCTCTTTTTTTTTTTTTTTTTTTTTTTTCTTCTTTTCTTTTCTCTCTAAGGTCTGCCATATTTTATGAACAGGTTATTTCGAGCAAACTAAATCGCGATAATAGTATTTTTTTTTCTTTCTTTCTTTTTTCTTTTCTTTTTTTTTTTTTTTTTTTTTTTTTAATTCTTAATTCATAGACCTTTGAAAATTCATTGATCTCTTTATTAAAGTATTTCTCTAAACTTTCCTGTCGTTAATTTTAGAGTATCAATGTCTATTTTTATCGATGATCTACCTTTTGATTTACTTAACATAGTGTCGACTCTATTATGTGTCGTTTTATTGTTCGTCGGAACGTTCTTTCGCTTCGATTAATGATTTTATTAATTTCGTTATAACTTTTGCTTTTTTATTTTTTTTTCTTCATTATAATAATAATAATTATTATAATTATTATTATTATTATTATTATTGTAATAATAACGATAATAATATATAACCAACTCAGGATTTTCGTCGTTTCTAGTTTGTTACGTGTTAACAATTTGTTTTCTCTCAATTTTCTGCTTAAAAGCAAAAAGCCATGTACATAAATAGAATTTTACCGATTCAATTATATTTATTTATTTACAAGCATCGTTAACAGTTTTACCATGTTGTCAACAACGTACACGGACACCTTTTTTTTCTCGTTCTTTTTTTTTCTGACAGCCAAGTAACATCAATGATAAAATTTTGTTTAATTTATCGAGTATGTATTATTAAAAAAAAAAAAAAAAAAAAAAAATTGTATTATACTTTCATTGTGTATCGAACGAAGAAATATTAAATTACATACGCTCTCGTGTATACACTTGAAACGTTCTCGATGATTTTCATACGTTTTACATTATTAAAAGAAAAGAAAGAAAAGAAAGCAAAAAAAAAAAAAAATCAATCGAAATTATTTACCATTGAACGCGATACAATGGATATTAAATATGAAATAAAAGAAGAGCAAAAAATATTTTAATCGCAGGAATATCATTATATCATTTCAATCGTTTACGTATTCAGAAATATAATTCTTGTAACAACAACAACAACAACAACAACAACAACAACAACAATAATTTCGATTGGCTGAGATCATCCGTGATGACGATCGAAAGAGATTAAACGTAAAATACATAAATCACCATACGTATAAATATATCCAGTTAACAACGTAGACGAACATTAGTCACTCCTCGATGACTTTATAAAAAGAAGAAAAAACAAAAACAACAAAAAAGAAGAAACAAATAAAGAAAGAAATGGGGGGAAGGGGATAAAAAAGAAGAGATTCCGAATCCATTTGAATCGCGTAGCACGTTCCATGACGAAACTCGAGCTGCGGGGTACGATTTATCATGCAATCTTTTCCCTTTTGGTACTTAGCGTACAGCACGAACGATAAATCTCGAAAGGTATGACATTAGGGAAATAGACGACTGGTGAAGAAACGAAGAAGAAGAAGAAGAAGAAGAAGAAGAAGAAGAAGAAGAAAAAGAGGAATGAGAAAAAAGAGGAGAGAAAAGAGGTGGATGGGATGGGTGGGTGGTATGGTTAGTGAGAGGGAGAGAGAGGTTGGTGAGGGTAGAGAAGAATTTAGATGCATACAACCGGCTGGTGGTTCTCTGGTGAAAATTCAAGAAAGTAAAATAGAGAATGAAGAAAATGTTCGGACCAATAAAAGCACACTCTAAGGAGTTAAACGTGCCGTGCTTATTTCTCTCTCTCTCTCTCTCTTTTTCTCTTTCATTCTTTGTTGTGTAGGTACGTGTATGTACGTGTGTAAGTTTGCGTTATAACGAGGGAGTCAGACAGAACATGCAAGCGGAAACAGGTTTTGGAAACGAGTCCTTAAATGCGTGGTGGCACCTTGCCAAAGTTGTAATAATACGTCTCTTGTGGATAGGAACTAATACACATATAAAGATAGACGTATGGTATATGTATATGAGAGAGAGAGAGAGAGAGAGAGAGAGAGAGAGAGAGAGAGAGAGAGAGAGACTATAAGAGATATCCACAGCAGACAGCTCTTAATTCTCTTCGCGTTCGCAACGGGGTGCTCATAAACAGCACGTTTTTATACGTGTACCACCTTTGGATGTAAGTCCGCTCGATTAGTGGTCGACCTTGAATCGCCACGAGACCGTATTTATCCCTCTATTTAAAACCCTTTAATCCATCCAGTTAGTCAGTGGTATGTATATACGTACGTATGTACGTATGTATGTATGTAAAAGATTATGATAATATACGTCGTATTGGTATTCGAATTATCTAACAAAGTGATTTGTTTGATTAATAAATTAAAAAAAGGAAAAGGAAGAAGAGAACTAGTTTGATTTTAATATGAGAGAGAGAAAGAGAGAGAGAGAGAGAGAACAAGTTAAAGTATCATAACGGGTAGGGTAACTTTAAACTCATGTTATCGTATCTATATACGCCATCTTTATTTTCGAAGTTTCGTTTCACTTTATTCCCGTCGGAAATTTAATTGTTAACTTCATACTTCGAAGGTTAAGATAGAATATTATACTTATCGTTGGTATAGTATAATTACATTATGACATAATTTGTACTATGATTAATGTATTATAGCGTACGTTATATTTTACCCATAGTTTGTATATATAAAGTATTGTACAGTATGTGTACAATAGTTCAATTATATTATATTAACGATATATAATATTTATGACGTTAATACATTATATATAGTGACCTAATAATTATGTACGTAAGTATATACGTATATACACAGACTAGAATAGTACTAGTTTATTATAATATAGATATATATACACCATAATACAAAGTAATTACGTATACTACAGTCTATACTATAATTTAATTGTACTATACCAACCAACTAAATATAATACTATA
Source organism: Vespula pensylvanica (assembly GCF_014466175.1). Taxonomy (NCBI): domain Eukaryota; kingdom Metazoa; phylum Arthropoda; class Insecta; order Hymenoptera; family Vespidae; genus Vespula; species Vespula pensylvanica. The sequence continues at coordinate 391,040 of NC_057708.1, read as the reverse complement.
ACTTAAACGCTGTATAATTCTATTGAAAAAAGAAAAATTAGTACCTGTAATCAGTATAATAAAGAAAGCAATACACTCTCTAATTATACTGAATCAAGTAATAGGATTGTTTATATTTTTCGCGTAAAATAATTTCCTACGGAATAAAACAAAAAGAAGAGAAGAAACGAAATTAGTAATAATTAGTATAGTAAAAAAAAAAAAAAAAAAAAAAAGAAAAGAAAAGAAAAAAAGAAAAGGAACAAAAACTAAAGTTACAACTCCAATTATAACTAAACTCACCATAATAATGTAACTTTCGCATTATATAATATCATCGTCGTAAATTATATCGGGGTGGGAAGAACAAAAAATAGAAAAAAGAGAGGAAAAAGACAAAAAGAAAGGAGGAAATAAAAAGAGACAAAAAATAATAAAATAAAAAAAGAAGAAGAAATTATTTTCATCGTTTTATCGTTGCTCGGTTGAACGGTTAACCTCATTTTCTTTTTCTTTTTTTTTTCGAGCACGGCACGTGCCATTAACTTCTCTTTCCCGTGACCCATGAGAAAGAAAGAGATGAGAAAAGAGAGAGAGAGAGAGAGAGAGAGAGAGAGAGAAAGCGGGAAGGGGGAGAGGAGTAAAGTCGAGAGACTTCACTACTATTACTACTACTACGAACGACTAAAGAAAGTTGACGGCAACCAGAAGAGCGGTGAGAAGAAGAGAGGGTAAGCTAGGTGATCGGATAGGGTGGTGGAAGTGAGAGGAGGATAGAGATCAAGAGAGAAAGAGAGAGAGAGAGAGGGGGGGGGGATAGGATGAAGAGTTCTTCGAAAATGTTGTTTGAGAAAAGTTCAACTTACAAAAGTTTCCGACACTCGGGAAAACGTTCAGGATCGTATATTTTCCACGGTCGATTCTGTTAATTTAGAATTTGGAAAGTAAGTACTTACTACCGTGGAAAATCTCCTCCGCTAACTTACTTTTCTCTTTTGGTAGAAGAGAGAGATAGAGAGAGAGAGAGAGAGAGAGAGAGAGAGAGAGAGAGGGAGGAAGGATAGAGAGATAGGGTAAGTTAAAGGGATGAAAGGAGAAAGGAGATGGATAGAGGAGGGGATGGAGGAGAGGGAGGAGAAAAAAGAGGCCGAAAATCTCTCGATGAAACGAACTTTGAAGGTTTCGCTTTTCCTCTCTTAATTATTCCAACCGTTAACTGTAATTTGTTGGAGAGAGATACATAGATGGAGAGAGAGAGAGATTCAATCGTTTGGTATTTTGCAATATCGGCGATTGAAGATCGGAAAAATGAATACGGTTAAACGAGTAAATCATTGAAAAACGTGTTACGCGGAACTTGATAATAAATATTAAAGGAATTCGTTAGGAAGTTGATATATTTTTTATTTCTATTTCTTTTTCTTCTTCTCTTTCTTTTTTTTTTTTTTTTTTTTTGTTATCGAATCGATACGACGAATTTTGATATATATTGCAGACGAGTATAAATACGTATTAATTTGCGATCGATCATTTTTATATTATTTTCGATGGATCGTAAAAATTGTGGACATATAAATAAATATGTATGAGGATCATTGTTTTGTACTCATTTATATACAAAATTCAGACATTTAATTATTATTTATCTGCAAGTGTTAAGATAACGATTATGGTTACAAGTAATTATTACTTCCTGAATTTAATATTTTCTTTTCTTTTTTCTCTCTACATACTACATTACGATAATAATCCGATCACCCCGTATATACGTATATACGTGATGCTCTAGTTAGGTATTATACATACTATACGTATATAGTTACATACATACATACCATCGCAACCAGGTACATATGTAGATACGCGTGAAACGTTCGAGGTTTATACACGGTGTCTCTCTGTTTAACGATGTAATTCGTAGTTACCGATAACGACCACCCTTACGCAACGTTTCTCGAGAGTGCCGGCAATTAGGGTAATTGCATTCCGTGTAGAATGGTGAAGAAGGTGAGATGGTGGTGGTGATACTAGTATTAACGTAGTAGTAGTAGTAGTAGTAGTAGTAGTAGTAGAGTAGTAGTAGAAGAAGAAGAAGAAGAAGAAGAAGAAGGATGAAAAGAATGACGAGGGAAGAAGGACGAAGAGGAGAATGAAGAGGGAGGAGGATGAGGAGGCCGAACTCGAAATGATTTGCAAGTCAAACTCGTGTGCCTGTCTCGATTCGGCACGGCAAGAAGAGATGGTGGAAGAAAGAAAGAAAAAGAGAGAGAGAGAAAGAGAAAGAAAAAGGATAACGAAAATCAAGAGAAAAAAAAAGAAAGAGGGATCGTAGATTGAACGAAGTCTGCTGGAAAATCCGCGAACCGGCTCGTGTTTTCTAATGAGCAAAGAAAGAGAGATGAAAAGAGTAAAAAAGAGAGAGAGAGAGAGAGAGAGAGAGAGAGACTACCAATCCGCTCACATCTTCTTCCGCGTCTAAAAAGCTACACCGCAAATTATTCCTCCGTCCGGCCATTACGAAACGGAAGATCCTTCTTCGATTTCCACTCTACCGATATTCTCCCTCTCTCTCTCTCTCTCTCTCTCTCTCTCTTTCTCCCTATATCTACTCCCTACCCCTCCCACGATCCTTCTCCTCCCTTCTTCTTATTTGCACCAGACAGAAACTCGTGAACTTTTATTCGTCCGTTCGTCGGTGACTTCTTCTTTCTCCTCTTTCTCTTCTTTTTCTTCTTATTTTTCGATCGAGTTTTAGATAATTAAGAATCGTTAACGGGGTCGAAAGTCCGATGGGTGCTTTGAATCATTTTCCTTCTTTCTTTTACTCTTCAGTGTTCTCTCTTTCCTTCTCTCTCTCTCTCTCTCTCTCTTTCTCTTTTTTCTCTGTACTTCGTGACCTTGACGATGAAAAGAAACGAAGAAAGAAAAAGGAATTTAAAATTCCCGCGCTGGCCATTCTTCGAGCCAGATCTCCCCGATTCCTCCTCCTCCTCCTCCTCCTCCTCCTCCTCCTCTTCCTCCTCTTCCTCCTCTTCCTCTTCCTCTTCCTTCCCTCGTCCAACTCCCTCTTTCAGGCATCTCAAACCATCCTCGCAGAAGAACCAGAGTCGAAGTCCTGCGGCCTTTGGAGCCATTTTTAAACTCTCACTGCCATTAACGAGGCACCAACGTCGGTTTCCTTCTCTTCCTCGCTCTCGTCTCCTTTGTACCATTTTATACTCTCTCTTTCTCTCTTTCTCTCTTTCTTTTACTCTCCTCTCTCTTTCTCTTTAGTTGCCGACATCTTTGGTGCCCGGGCGGCTCGTCAAAGGAGGGCGAGTAGAAGAGAAGAGACAAAGGGAGGGGTTAGAGGGAGAAACCGGTTTTTAAAAGGGCTCCTCCGTAATTATTTCCTCCCTCCGTAGAATAAGAGAGAGAAAGAGAGAGAGAGAGAGAGTAAGGGCGAACGAAGCGACCGCGGAAACTTTGATCAATACGTACTCTTCCACTTTCAGACTTCGCTACTACAGACCATTTTTTTTCCTTCTTTTTTATCATCATCATCATCATCATCATCATCATTAGTATTATTATTATTGTTTTTTTTTTTTTTTTAATTTTTACTTCTCTTCCTTTCTATTTTTTTTATTCTTTTTTTTTTTTTGTTTTGTTTGTTCATAGACGACGGAAACGTTATTCTCATCGAGAGTATCGAACGGAAATCAAAATTAATGAAAGCTGAAGTATATTAATATATCTTAAATATATTTTAATATATATTGATATATAGTTGTAATATAAATAGCGTCTATAGTACATATCTGAATTTATCTAGGTGATAATGATTATATCGAGATAATGAAATCCTTTTAAAACTCGATTCGATTCGATTCGATTCGATTCGATTCGATTCGATTCGATTCAGTTTTCTTCTTCTTATTTTAAATGTCGCATTTTCAAACAAAAATATATTTATCGGTCCAAGTATTTCGACCATATATTCAAAATAGAATTAACGTGACACCTGGCTCCTGACCTCGCACCCACCTGCAACCTCATTCTCTTCAAACGGTGATAACGTTATCGAAATTAATCCGATAGAAATTCGCGTATTAAAAGGGTTAATAAATAATGCAAAATTTCTTTCAAGAATATTCTTCGATCTTTATGACCCGTTTGGTACTTTATTTTAAAATAGCAAAGTAATAAGAACGTTTCTCTCGAGTTCAGCGATAATGTTATCGCTGTTGCTCCAATCAGATCGTTCGAAGGATCAACGCAATTAAAAATGTGTTTGTTCTTCCTATAGAACGAGAAATATTGCAATTTCTATTAAGAACATTCGCGTAATCGATGTTAAGAGAAAAAAAAAAAAAAAAAAAACAAAAAAAAAATTAATACACCTGGCTTAACCTCAATGATAAAATCGTTATCACGGAGTGCTCTAATCGGATCGTATAAAAAAAGATCGACGCGATTAAATCGTTTGTTTGTTTTTTTTTTCTTTTCTTTTTTTCTTTATCGTCGTTTTCTCTCTCTCTCTCTCTCTCTCTCTCTCTCTCTCTTGTTTTTTTTTTCGTTGCTCTTCCTACAAAACTGGAAATATTGCAATTTCTATTAATTAATATCGACGAATCTTTCGACGTAATTATTGTCAAAGGAACGATAATCGATACGGTTGGCTTATACCCATCGATGATAAACGTTATCGCGATAAATCTGATCGTATCGTTTTAAAAATCAATAACAATTTATTATTTATTCAACACGTGTTAACTTTTCGAGTATCACAAATTGTAGATAATACACACGTATACGCGCGCACAAACGCATATATATCTATCTCTAACGATATCATAATTCAATGACCTTTGCTCATTGCATATTAAATTTCGCGACGACAACAATAGAATAATATCGAGTTAGATATCCACCGATTAGAGAACAGGCAATGGATAATAGGAAAATTCCAATACGATTAAGAATGTCGGATAATTCGAGCTCTCGAAGCTCGTCGACGAATCGAATATTAAAAGCAAATCTATCTATCTATCTATCATCTATCTATCTATCTATCTATCTCTTTCTCTCTCTCTCTATCTCTCTCTCTCTCTCTCTCTCTCTCTCTAGTCTATTTTCATCCAACACCGTCCAAAATCTCATTTATATCACGGTTGAATTGATATAACCTGACGTTCGATACGTCCGTTCTCTTCCATCTATCGATTTTCAAATTGTCTCTCATATCGAACGATAATAATTTAACCTCACGCATGAATACCACATATGTCTCTCTCTCTCTCTCTCTCTCTCTCTCTCTCTCTCTCTCTCTCTCTCTCTCTCTCTCTCTCTCTCTCTCTCTCTCTCTCTCTCTCTCTCTCTCTCTCTCTCTTTCTCTTTCTCGTTATTTTTCATTAGGGATCTTAAAATAATATTACAAGATAAATTCTCATGGTATTCTCTACGGTAATAACAATTATTCCTATCGTCTTATAACCGTGGTCACGCGAAATAACATTTTCGCGTGTGCCATTAACCCAGAATACTTCAAGGGGAGAGGATATCGCGCGTAGAATGATTTTATCATTTTCGTTTGATCTTTCTCTTTCGTTAAATATTCTTTGTATATTTCTTTTTTTCCCCTCGATCTTCCTTCCTTCCTTTCTTCCTTCTTTCGTTCGTTCGTTCGTTCGTTCGTTCGTTCCTTTCTTACTGACTGACTGACTGACTCATTTCTTCTACCTTGCCGAGGATGGAATTTCAAGACACGAAACGAGATTTAACCTTGAGGTGCTACGTCGACTCTCCCTTGACCGAGCTCTCGTAGTATAGAGTTACCCTCTCTTTCTACGGTTTGGACGGAGAAGGGAAGAAGAGAAAAAAGAAGAGGTGGAAGTGAAGGAAGGGGTAAGAATTGTGGTGGTGGTGGTGGTGGTACGTTGAGAGGGTTCGACTTGGTCTCGAGGGAGACCACGACGACCGTATGACGTACATCCTCTTCCTTTCCTCTTCTACTCTCTCTCTCTCTCTCTCTCCTTCTTCTTATTTCTTCTTTTTTCTTCTTGTTTTTCCTTCTTCTTTCTTGTTTCTTCTACTTTTTTCTTCTGTGTTATCCAACTCGTTTATAAATTCTCCGCTAGATTAGCGACTCGATCGATCTGCTCTCTTCCAGGAAGTGTAATCGATCGGACGACGTAATTGCGCGATGAACCTTTCGGTGTAACGATCACAGTGAGATAAAAAAAGAAATGAAAAGGTGGAGTGAGGAAGAGAAAAAAGAGAAAGAGAGAAGGTACGTATCGTCTCGACGAGATCAGAATTCTGAGCTACGTCGTCGTTGTCGTCGTCGTTCGTGATCGTCGTCGTCGTCGTCGTCGTCGGCATCGTGAAATAAGAGAGCTCGGGCGCAAGGTCGAATCGGGGCTAGGAGAAAGAGAAAGAAAGAAAGAAAGAAAGGAAAGAGAGAGAGAGAGAAAGGTCGTTAAAGCACTTTTTCTCTCTCTCTCTCTCTCTCTCTCTCTCTCTCTCTCTCTCTCTCTCTTTCTCTCGAAACTCTTCGTAGCCATGCGAAAAGAGCATCGAAGAGTTGCAACCTTTCGAAAGGTGCATTCGGAATAAGAAAAAGAGAGAAAGAGAAAAAAAAAAAAGAAAAAGAGATAGATAGCTTCTCGACCTTCTCTTCTTCCACTTCTACTTGTTCTTTTTATTTATTTATCTTTTTGTTTTATTTTCTTTTCACATTTCTTTTTCCTTTTCTTTTTATTTTTTGTATCACGATCGATCGGATCTCGTGGGCGGTCAGGATCCGGTCGGTTGGAGAAAACGATTCGTCGAAAGCGAGATCCACGAGAAAAAAGAAGTAGAAGAAATAGAAGAAGAGGAGGAAGAAAGAAAGAAAGAGAAAAAAGAAACAATCGATCCTCTCCCCCCTCCCTGTCCCCCTCTCCCCCTCTCCCTCTATCTTTATCTCTCTCATTCTCTTCGTTCTTTCGTCTCGTGTACGTTCTCGCTCGTGTACGATTTGTCTTACGATCTTACATTTTCATTCGATTTAACTCTTCTCGATCGAATTTTTTTCTCTTTGATAATACACTATTGTTTAAGAGAGATTATACTAATTGAATTAATTCATTACGAGCACGATATTCAACGCGATGATTAAACTTATATCGTAGAAAGCAACTGTCGTTCTTAATCTTCATCGATTACTATCATCGATGATAATGATAAATCGTTTAACGCGATTGCATTATCTATTAGCGACGCATTGATTTCCAAGAGAAAAAAATGTCTTATCATCTCTCTCTCTCTCTCTCTCTCTGTTTTTTTTTTTTTTTATTTTCACTCTACTTTTTTTTCTTTATTTCTCTTTCATACCGATCGTTAGATAAACGTAAATCATACTTGGCTAACGAATAAAATTTGACGCGTTTGTTGGCACAGTCGTCACTTTGTTCATACATACACATATATACACGCGCACAAATACATATACGTACACGTACATATATATATATATATATATATATATAAATATGTTGTATGTATCGTTCGACGATAGTTTTATAGCACGATAACGCTTCATGGGTCACGATATTGGACTTTCGAAAAACTAAAGCGTTTGGTCTATGAAGTAAAATAAAATTAATTAATTAATTGATACATATAAATATAAATATATATATAATAAAAAAAAAAAAAAAGAAAAAGGGAAGAAAGAAAGGAAGAAAAAAGCTCGATCGCGTTACGATAATAGCACCTCGTATAAATACGATCGTTTCTCGTGGTACTATCGTTCAACAGTGGAATATCACCGGCGTTTTCAGGCTATCACCAGTTCCGCTTTAACTTTAATCCCTGAAAAGCACGATAACGGATACCCTTTTTATCCGAGCCAGGCCTGTTACACCAAACGAGCGTATATCTCGTGAAACAAGAGAGACAGGGAGAGAGAGGATCAAAGCTCTCGTCAGTATCCGTTACCGATTACAACGACTTCATGCCGCCATTGCCATCGCCGTTATAAGGCGTCCAATCTGGCATCGAATATCGCGGAAAGTACTTACTTACTTACTTACTTATTTACTTATATACTTACTTACTTACTTACTTACTTTCAACGTTAGATTTACTAATCCAATTTTCTTTTCTTTTTTTTTTTTCCTACATACGGAATACCCTGAGACAAGTCGATACATTGAAATTATTCGGACACCGTTTATCAAGTAGCTCGATCGATAATGAAATTTTTTAAAGTTATCGTTCGATTATTTATCGCGATAGATCGTACTATGCATCGTTTAGATTCGATAGATTGACGATAATAATTTTTATTTAATCATTTCCGTTCTTACAAAGAGAAGAAAATAAATATTCATTCGTATGATTGATTTCTCGATTCTACATAAAACTATATAAAACTTTGAATCTTGAACTAGTTGGAATCGTTTCACGATGAAATAAACTTTGATTTTCGTTACTTCGTTAAGCCGTTCCACATTCTTTTCTTTTCTTATTCTTTTTTTCTCTCTTTTCTTTTTTTATATTCAATTTATTTTTTACGCAGATGTTTTCATATTAATGACATCCTCTGGGAGAGAGAGAGGGAGAGAGAGAGAGAGAGAGAGAGAGAGAGAGAGAGAAAGAAGAGGGCGGTAGATTGATTGCGTTTTCTCTGGGGGAGCATATTGATAGAGCTTATCAATTTAAAAAAAAAAAAAAAAAAAAAAAAGAAAGAAAAAGAAAAAATGAGAAGCGAAGGTCAACGATGGGTAGCAGTAAGAAAAATATAAAGAAAGAAATGAATTTAATTTAAAAATAAAAAAAAAAAAAAAAAAAATCCAATGATAACCTACGCGTTAAGAATGCACGATGAAAATGATTTATTATCAAAATTTCTGCACAGTCAAGTAGAATTAATTAAACGAATATCTTTTTAAAGAAAAACAGATTCTCGTGGAATTCGATAGATTTAATTATTATTATTAATTATACTTGCATTAATCGTCGAATCGTCTTTGGATGGAGATCAATTTTTTTATTTCTTTCTTCTCTTTTATTCATTTATTTATTTATTTATTTATTTATTTATTTTTTTTTTTTTAATTAAATTCGTATAAAAATGTTACATAAAAATGTTATTTGTAAATACACAACGTTCTTTAAGTTACAAAAAAGTTTATCGTTGAGAAACATTCGTACGTCTTCGTATCGTCTGCAAAGTGCATTGTAAACAGTTTTTTTTTTTTTTCTTTTCTTCTTTTTCTTTTTACTCGTGACGTTTTCGACTTGTCAAGGTCAATATAATTTTTTAAAAGTAAATATCTACAGTATCTTTCTTTCTTTTTTTTTTTTTTATGCATATTTGTACAGTACTGCTAATTTGCAATCAAAGTCATACGTAATAATTAAAAAGAAAAAAGGAAAAAAAAAAAATTGCTGTCAGTCATATCGCTCGCGAGATAATTCATGCTACATTTTATACCAAAACATTATTTACGAACAAACACATCATATATTTTGACGAGTCGAAGGTCACTGATCCTGTTCATCGTAATCGACTATAGAATAATTATTACGTAATCCGACGATTGTTTTTTAAAATCGTGGCAACATGGAAAAACCAACTCGCTTTACCTTAATACTCAAGATGTCAATTATCTCGTAAACGATTCAATGGTAGTGGTATTTTTTTTTTTTTTTTTTTTTTTTTTTAACCAGGGATACGATAATTTTCATTGCGAATTATCGCTACTGTATGAGTATGTTACGAAAATGTTACGGATATCTATTAAAAAAGAGAATAACAACAAACGAAAAAATGTTGACCTTCGTAACTGGAAAAGGTCATTGCGGTAAACGAAAAGGAAAAAAGCAATTTTTACGTGCACGCTGTCGTAAATAGGCTCGGAAACGTGACAAATTTCTCTTAATAAATTTTCTCGTTTGTCCGTGTATGACGTAAAATACGTATTCACGTGATCTCTCAGACACGTGATTCGTTTAAAAACGCATCACGTTATTTCCAATTTTTCTTACGTGCTTATTAATTCATATTCTTTTTCATTTATATCCTTCTTCTTCTTTTTCGTACGTGGATTTATACTCAATGCGATTAATTCAGATCGAACGAATGAAATAATGTAAGAATTTTTATTTAAAAAAGAAAAGAAAAGAAAAAAAAATATCGAATGTTTATTTAAAAATAACGCATTAAAAATGTCAACAATACCTTATTGGCCAATCCAATAATACATACAAAGTATCAATGATTCGAAAAATTCTGATTGGTGTTAATTATTAAAAATATGAAAGAGCTGTATACTCGTTTCATTGTTTATCGAAAATCATCGGATTAACGATTCAACGTTGGATTCGTTTAAATGTTACATGGGAATTATTATTTCCGTTCATTTTCTTGTTTTTTTTTTTTTTAGTATCTTTTTTTATTTCTTTTCTTTTTTTTATCCGCCCCTCAGCTCGCATATAATATATAGGTATCAAATCAATTTTGAACCGTTCTAACAAATCGATTCTCAACAGGCAATCACACTTTCGATTTGGTCGCGAAAAATTACCTACAAGTTTTCGAAAGTGTGTCTCGGACCGTGAAATTATTTTAGAAAGTCCTCAACTACGGTATAATATAAATCGAAATATTTCTTACAAAACTCGCGAATTTGTATTGGCCTTTTTTCTTCTTCCTTTTCTTTTTTCTTTTTTTCTTTTTTCTCGTATGCGTCCACACATCTGTTAGATCGTCAATTGAAGATAATGAATCTTCTTTCGAATTCTTCAAAATTTATAAAATTTTCGTTCAAACAAAAATTTAATATTATAAATATATATATATATATATATAAATTTTTATTATTTATTACTTGCTATAAACGATATTAATATCGTTCGTTTAAAAGAAACGACAAATTTACAAATTCCAACGTTACTTTGTCCAATGCAATGATATATCGTATCTATATCAATATATCATATAAAAACCTTAGTTAAAAAAGAACACTGAAAAAAAAAAAAAGAATTAATAATAAGATAGATAAATAAAAATAATGAATTAAAAGAAAAATTGATAAGAAGATAACACGTTCCTCATTCGGATACAAACACACACACACACACACACACGCGTACACGTGTATAAAACATTACAAAAAATTCTACCAAGATAAAACGATACATACGTAGTTTATCCGTATAATCTATGTAATATAAAAACACGTTGACTTTCTTCTCGGTGATCACATTTACATAGTACTTCATTATTTTTTTCGATCGGTCGGTCACGTAGTTATATGCGCCACTTGAACTCAACGATCCCGTGTATGTAGGTACGTTGGTAAATATAGAACCAGGAGTGCCTATAAAGTAATGGCTATACAATAAAGTTATCGATCGTTCCACAAAGAGGGAGAGAGAGATTGAGAGAGAGAGAGAGAGAGAGAGAGAGAGAGAGAGAGAGACATGGGACAAAGATAGAGAGGCTATCTCTCTCTCACTCCCTCTCATTCCCTCTCTCTCTCTCTCTCTCTGTCCTTTACACATATGCACGTATGTACACACAAACAGAGAACAGATACACACGCATTGACACTGACACATCGTATTTCCCGATCACATTATTTACGCGCGCTCGACGCGACAGTTTCTAGATTCCACACATACACACACGTACACAATGCATATACCATATATATACACACGCCCATCGTCCATCGATCGAGGAAGAAACGAATCCCTTCGTCGTTTTAAACGAATACGTTACCGACGTAATTATGCGACAGTATAATAACGAAGCTAACGAACGACGTCGAAATTGCAAAAGAAACTTTTTCTTTTTCTTTCTTTGAAAAAAAAAAAAATGGCTTAAGGCTTCCTTTTATTATTTTATATATATATATATATATATATATATATATATATGCGTGTGTGTGTATATGTATTATCAGAGAAAATTCAAAGTTGAAAGTTTTCGTTGATTTCTAACGACGATCTTGATATCAAAGAAATAGATTGTTCTTCGGCTAAGTTCGATCACTCTCGTGAATCTTCGTTTATACTTGTGAACGTTCGTTTACATTCGTCAGACCTTCTCAGAGCGCGAAATGATACGGATGTGTTCTCCGATACCGTAAGTCTCATCGCAAATTCGACGCGACCACGTGCTCTTTCCTTCGACGTTATCTATCACTATTTTTCTCCTTATTTTTTTTTCTCTCTCTCTCTCTTCTTCACCTTATCCTACTTTAGTTTTTTTATTCTCTTTTGGGTTGACTCCATTTTTTCTTTTCTTTTTTTTTTTTCCTCGAGCTATGATACACTTTGTGGAGAACGATAAATAACAACGATCGTGAATGTCAGTGAATTTGTTTTTGTGTTTCGTTGGAAGTAGATAAAAAGAAGAAACAAACGGAATGATTTTCTTGCGAGATAAGTGCACGTTGAGTATTATCAGCCGATGATAAACGGGATTACTCTGTGAAAAGGGCTCTTCGTCAAAGGCGAATGGACGACGTTGAATCAGTCAACCAACCACCGGTAATTCTCCTCGTAAAGCTCTTATAATGCCACTCGATTCGATTAAAGTCAGGGAGAAGCCTCTCCGTGGCAAACTAGCTTATCGCACGCCTACCGAAGATGCGATTGACGGCTCGCCTTGTCGTTTATTACCTTGCATTTCTATGCACACATGTTAGTTACACGTACACGTACATATTATATATATATATATATATATGAGATGTTTTTGTTGGATCTTACGGTAAAATTTTTTTCAACGAATTCTCGCGATAGAATAAATCGAAACAAGAGTAAATATTTTATTTAGCCTTTTTTTTATGTATATATATATAAAATAATTATTAATATACGCTATATCCGATTAAGCAAAATGTCGTAAATTTATTTGAATGAATTAATTTGATTTCTTAAATTCGAAAATTATCATATACATATATGTGTGTATGTGTGTGTGTGTGTGTGTGTGTGTGTGATAACATCTACGTTGGAGTAGATCAGTGGTTCTCATTCGCTCAAGGATATAGAACATTGTATAATATTATTCCAAGTGGAAATTACGAATTATACGGACGAGTCGAGGGCGTTGAGGAACGACTGAGATGTTATATGGTCGATAAGAACAATCGTCAAACGACGTTTTCAATAATCGAAAATACATACGTACGTACGTACGTAAGTATGTAAGTAAGTAAGTAAGTAAGTATGTAACTTCGACGATCGTCGCAAGATGTAGAACAAAAGAGATTACAAATTCATTAACTCTTCTAAGAATAAGATACATGTAATAATGGCGCTGATAACACCGTTTATATTCGAAATAATCGAAGACGTTAACGATAACGATTAACAAGAGGTATATAATGAAAAACATGACATGGTTAGTCAACAATAAGACGTATAAAGACGTAGGATTTTTTGTGTTATTTCATTTGATAAAAAACATTTCGTAGATTTTTTTTGCAGATACTTACAAATACATAGATAAACAGATTGATCGTTAACGATACGATGTTTAACAGAAATGATTAGAATTTTTACTTAGATAATCAATAAATATATGATTAAAAAAAATATATATATATGTATATAAATATATGTATTATAGGCTCTTTATAGACTACGTGAACTTTATGCTATAAATTATTAATCAATAATACGATATACTATATATAAACTGTAAAGTGTACTACTATATAATTACATAGCATATACTTTACAATACATTTCGTATTCGTATAAAAATATTCTAATAAATACAATATCGATCGATTTATAATTCGTTATTACGATTAATTTGTATGAAGTTTATAATCGATAGTGCCTTCTCATTTCTTTTCTACGTCAATTTTTTTCCCTTTTTTTTTCGTTCTCTCTCTCTCTCTCTTTTTTTTTTTTTTTAAATATATAACATCGCAAAGATTTTTAAAAATACATGAATCCTTGGGACACGTTCGACCTCTAGCGCATACATACTTACCTACCTACCTACCTACATACATACATACATACATACGTAAATACATTCATAAATAAATACATATATCATACACGTATACATATATAGCTACGTACATAGGACATATATAGGAAAGGTCTCTGAGGTGCCGAGAGAGAAGGCTCTTTTCGAGGAAATAATTGCGGAACACGAGCTCTAGCTGGCCCTCCGCACCGGCATTTAATGACGGTATTCACAACGCGTACTACGGACAGTCGTTATCCTCGATTTATGGGCCGGTCTGCTCTGAATCCTTATGCGGCGTTTGGCTAGTTGGGTAGGTAGCGGCCGGATAGGGGTGCGGTGGAGAAAGAGAAAGAGGTGCTGATGGTAGTAGTGGTAGTAGTCGAAGATGGTGGGGGTGGAGGTAACTGTGAGAGTCCGGTATGGTCGTTACTCTCCATTTAGAGTGGCGCCTCCATCGAGATCAATTTCAGTTGATCGTCATGGGGCCACGGTGCCACGAATAGAAACTGTCTCTCTCTTTCTCTCTCACAACACACGCATACATACATTATTCCTGTACAGAGTTTCTCGACCCTTTTGTCTACACCATATGGAATCTTCGCTCTTTGAAAATTCCTTTCGCTAGTTCCTTATACCAGTTTATCTAGATTTAACTTAATGCACGTACGAGTTAGATACGAAACAAATTACACTTGTTAGATTATTCGTTAAAATCTAGAAAACGTGTCAAAGCAAATTTTCTCTCTCTCTCTCTCTCTCTCTCTCTCTCTCTCTCTCTCTCTCTCTCTCTCGTTTTCTTCTTTGACTTACCTTTTACGGAGCTGTGAAGAAATCATTGGCTCTTTTAAAACCGAACGTGCGAGACTCGACGCTTTAAATGCACGTCTGGAATTCTTAACGAGATCGAAACTTTAATTACTGTTATCTCTTTCTCTCTCTCTCTCTCTCTCTGTTCTCCCTCTCTTTCCCTCTCTCACTCTCTCTCTCTCTTTCTCTCTCTCTCTCTCTCTCGTTTTCTTTCTCACACGTTCGTCGCGATATAAAGTAGTGTATGCCGATCGAGCGCTCTTGAAACACCTTGAACTCGAAAGTTCCAAGGACGACCGAACTTGCTCGTTTTATCGACGACTTCCATAATCCTCATCGTCGTCATCATAATTATCGGCATCGTCATCGTTATAGCGATTGGCCGTTATTATGGACGAATACTTTTGATCGCCATTTTGGTTCCATATATTTTTTTTTAATCCTTCGATCATACCGTTTTCTTTTTTACACTTCTTTTTTCTTTTTCTTTTTCAAGTTTTTATTTTTATTTTTATATAATTTTCTCTCTCTCTCTCTCTCTCTCTCTCTCTCTCTCTCTCTCTCTCTCTCTCTCTCTCTCTCTCCCTTTTTCAAGCGAATCGTATCTAGTTTCCATAATATATGTGTATTTTACGATAGACTTTCCAAGGAGCGTAACATGGTTACGTAATACCTCTCGGAATGCTCGGCTAATAATGGCATGAATATGTAACGCGTGCATGCCCCAGTATCGACACGTGCGCCTTATTTTTGTACATACGCGTATACCCCACATACATACATATATACGTACGTACATACTTATATATGCAGCGAACGAGCGAAAGAGATAGATAGATAGATAGATAGATAGATAGATAGATAGATAGATAGAGAGAGAGAGAGAGAGAGAGGAGGGGGAGGGGGAAGCACGATCGAAGAACGATAGAAATTATTGAACATGTACCTGAAACATACTTCTTCCGTGTGAGTTTCCCTTTCACCTAAATATCTGAACCGTCTAGACGATTCTAAATGAATTTTCTTTTGCCTTTATTTTTCTTTCTTTCTTTCCTCTTCTTTCAACGTATTAATCGTCCAGACATTTAAACGACTCGGATAGAAACATAGGACTTAGCTTGGATTATTATACTTCGTATTAATTCTTCGTATTATATAATACAAAGAAAGAAATTTTAGAAGAATTAAACAAAATTGAAACGATTAAGTGAGATTAAGAAAAAGAAGAAGAAATTAAAAGAGTAAAATAAAAGAAAATAGAAACGAAGGGATACGAACCGAGTGGAATAATTCGAAAAATTGTAATGGAAGATAGGCGAGATAATACGAAAAATTTCTTTTCCCTTTTAATAGCAACAAAAATGTTTACCATCTTTCTTTCTTCCTCTATTTATATGTCTCTCTCTCTTTCTCTCTCTCTATATATATATATACACATTTCTCTCTCTTTCTGAAAGAGCACGAGACTTCATTTAATTAGGCAACGTAAACATTTACCAGTCGTCCCTCCTCGTCCTTGTCCCTACTGCTCGCTCACTCGTCATTGTTATTCCTTCTATCTTCTCCAGACTTTCTCGAGGGTCCAAGAGAAAATTTATCTCAGAGGTCCTTCGTCAGTGTTAACGTTCACTCTGCTTGCCAATGTTTAAGTTCACCTACGTATATACGTAAGTATCTGCGTAGCTAAGTACTTAAGTATCTAAGTAATTACGCGTTTCACAACGAGTTTCTTTCGTTTCTCATTACGATAATAACGTGGAAATAAAAAAAAGTTAATGGTTTCGAACGAGACGTACGTTCGCGAGAAAATATTTGTTATATTAAAAGAGGAGACTGGATAGAAGAATAGAAGAGAAGGGACCGTAAATGCGAAACGAAACGCGTAAGCGTAAAATCAAACGCGTAGGAGGACCAAGCATGTATCGTTATCGATAAATATTCTTCGTCTTACTTAAATCGTTATTATTTAAACGTCGTCACGTCGTCGAATATTTCCGTTCTGATAATATCCTTGTTAAAATGAAAATAATATTTGATAGTAATAATAGTAATGATAAGCAGACACGATTTGAATATATATATATATATATAGTAGGGTAATCGTCGACGTGTTAAAAACACGACTTCTACGTTATAAATCATATATTCGTATCTACACATCTATGTATCTATGTGTAATACTTACGTTACGTAGTTGCGTATCTGTGTATATCTAAGTATCATAAATAAATGTTAAACTCGTGCAGAAGGTGCATCGGAAAGGAGTTGTACGAATTTAGAACACGCAACCGCGTGTTCTAAGTAGTCAAAGCGTAACGTTCTCTCGTGTAGCGCCGCGATTAGACACGCCATAGACTTCTTAGAAACCGGTTTTCGCCATCCTCATTTCTACTTCCCTTTTTTTTCTC
The DNA here is from genome assembly GCF_014466175.1 of Vespula pensylvanica. Taxonomy (NCBI): domain Eukaryota; kingdom Metazoa; phylum Arthropoda; class Insecta; order Hymenoptera; family Vespidae; genus Vespula; species Vespula pensylvanica. The sequence goes on along the minus strand of NC_057708.1, from coordinate 373,874 downwards.
TTTCTTTTTTTTCTGTTTTTTTTTTTTCTTTTTTCTTTCTATCTATCTCTCTCTCTCTCTCTCGCTCTCTTGGATCTTACCATCCCCATCGTTTTTATTTTATTTTATTTTATTTTTTTTTTTTATATTTTTTTTCTTTCCCCTCCACTCCATTCTCCTTTTGCGAATCGACTTTAAAGCGAAACGAGTGAAACGGGAAATCGTTTGGTTTCGAGTGGGGAGATGCTGCTGAATTGAGCTTGCTACTTGCAGAAGAAGAACAGTTTCCTTCCTCTTCGACGCGACAATCCACGGACTTTCACCCTTACGTAACTTCCTGAAAATCTGATACCCTTTGTTCTGACTCCCGATGAAACTTTGTAAATGAGTTGGATTTTTATATTGTAATATAAACTCGACGGGAAATGGGTCGGTCGCATTATCTTATCTTCGAGATATTTTATTAGAGAAAATTATTAGCGAACGTTTCCTTTTTCTCTTTTTTTTCTCTCGTTTTCTTCTTTTCTTTTTTTTTTCTTTTTTCTTTTTTTTTTGGATCGTTGAATTTACTCCACAAGATAAAGTAAATCCGTCGTAAAAATTTTGCGCAATCTACGTGCGTCGTAAACCCATTTTTCTTTCTTTTTCCTCTTTTTTTTTTTTTTTTTTTTTTTTAATATCTCACGATAACTGCGTTTTTTTTTCTTCTTCTTTCTTTTCTTTCCTTTACAGCAAACGTCTTCAATTGGCCGTTTTATTCGACGATGTAGGACAAAGTGGCCATCAAGCGGCCACTTTTCTTTTTCTTTTTCGGGGAAAGTTAATATAATAAAAACGCGAGCTTACAAAAGCGTATGTTATCTATATTTCGAGGTATGATATTAACGAGAGAAATTTTGATAAATGAAAGGGGGAAAGATACGTGGAAAATGTGAAAGAATTTCGGGTAATCCAATTAAAACGGAATAATCGTATCGATTAAATCGAAATAACAGTATCGTTATCTTTCACCTTTCACCCCTGACCTTCACGTTACAAAAAAGAAAAGAGAGAGAAGTAAAAATTCGATTCAACGTGAATTAAAAAAAAAAACAACTGATAGATCGATCGATCGATCGATCTAATAGATCTTTCGATCCGTTCGTCGTTCATTACACAGTCAGCGAGTGGATATGCACAATCAAAAGTAATAGTAATACTAGACGTTGATGAAATAAAAGTTAGATGGTTAGGGAGGAGTAAAGAGGAGAGGAGAGGAGAGGAGAGGGGAAATGGGAAAGGGAAACAGATGAAACGATCTGGAAGGGGTCAGTGACAATCGTGTTGTGTGTATATCCACGATAACGAAGAGTCGGTCAGAACGTCCTCATTAGCGTAATTAAGTCGAGCGATCCTGCAGCGAAGAGTATCTTTACCTCTCTCTCTCTCTCTCTCTCTCTCTCTCTCTCTTCTGGTTTCTCTAACGTATGATGACAAAAAGAGAGAAAGAGAAAGAGAAAGAGAGATAGATATAGAGATAGAGAGAGAGAGAGAGAGAGAGATAGAGAGAAAGTACGTACTAAGAAAGAAGAGATTCAACGTGTAAGTGAAAGAGGGGAAGAAGAAGAAGAAGGGCCCTCTCTCTGCTAGAATAGAGAGAGAGGGAAGCCTTCGGCACACTCACCGAGTCTCGGTGGTTCTCTGGAAGGCAACACAACCGGTTTTTACAGAGTTGGGTACGTTCGTCGTAACCGACTCTCTCAACGTGTCCACACATAGTCATTATACCTACGTCGAGCTCTCTATCTCTTCTCTACTCTGTCCCTCCTTCTCTCCCTCTTTTCTCTTTCTCTTTCTATCTATCTATCTATCTCTATCTTTCCCATTACCCCTCTACCATCCTTTCTTCTACCCTTCTTCCATCTCCGTCTATCTTTGTATGCGTTCGTGGGCGTGTACGCACCAGTATTCGTTGTAGAGGGGACTAAGAGAGAGAGAGAGAGAGAGAGAGAGAGAGAGAGAGAGAGACGGATAGATAGGTATAATGAGAGTATGAGAGAGAGAGAGAGAGAGAGAGAGAGGGGTAAGAGAGAACTGCGGCGGCCTAGCTTGTGACTACTTCTTGAATAATGCATGCCAGCCGCGAGCCCACGCTACGATACTATATACGAAGATGCCAGACAGGCTACTCGGAATCGTACGCTTGTATGTATCTATATGGGCACACGAACGGTGACGGTAAATGGAAAGAGAGTGAGAGCGAGAGAGAGAGGGTGATGTAGATAGCTGATATGTATTAGATCCTTTATACAAGTGCGTAGGCTTGGAATCGTATATATGCAAGTGCTAGTTTTGTGCTAATAGTGTGTGTGTGTGTGTGTGTGTGTGTGTGTGTGTGTGCACGTGTGTGACTATGTACCTCATTTATCTATCTGTCTATCTATTTATCTATCTCTATCTATCTATCTATCTATCTATCTATCTATCTATCCGTCTATCCATCTATCTATCCATTAGGTTCGAGTTGAGCGTACAAGAGTTTGTATATCGTACATATGTAAGGTTGTTACGCTTGCAAGAGAATGTATCATTGTAAAGAATGATACGATTTTCGGGATTTATCCTCGATCGTATCGATCTCCTTTTTCTTTTCTCTTCTTTCTTTTATTTGTCCTTTATTTATTTAATTATTTTTTAATACTCTGTCTGTGTGACGTCGTGTTAATTTTCAGTCAGACGAAGTTGTATGATTTTTTTTTTT
>NC_057708.1:369229-371145 GCF_014466175.1 Vespula pensylvanica | reverse complement strand
TTTTTTTTTATATATAGTATAGTTTAGTAGTAATTACGATATTATAATATCATAATATTTCATTCACCTTGAACGATTTTTTCTTTCATTTTTTGGAAAAAAAAAAAAAAGAAAGATAAAAGTAAGAGATGGGTTTACAGACGATTAATTTATTTTTTCAACGTGACTGCTTTGAAATTCAAGTACATATTTATAAAATTGGATCAAACGATTTATATTTACTTGCTCTGCCAGACATTTTCTCTTTCTTGGAGTATCTTTGTTTTTATTAACTTTTTCCTTCTTCTTCTTCTTTTTTTTTTTCTTTTTTTTAACTTGATCGATATCGAGAAAAAGTTAATATTCGAGTGTAGTTTTTGATAATCTCTTTTCGATAGTTCGTCGAAGTTACAAAGTTTCTCTCAAGGTTGTATATATGTGTATGTTTGTATGTATGTAGTCAACGAGAAGTCGAACTTCCGAGTGGACTCTTTTTCTCTCGTTTTTTCTCTCTCTCTCTTTTCTTTTTTTTCCCCTTCCTCCTTAAGAAGTTCTTGGCCCCTAGAACGAAAGTACTTTCTCGGATAAATGTGGTCAGTTTTCTCTATGGATGTTGGGATAACTAAGAACACGTTACGTGAAATTAATTCTGACATATTTCGATCTAATAAGGACTAAACTTCGTTAACGCGTTGTCAACCGTCTAGACTAAAGTAATTAATTATCTCGAAATATCGTTCTAATTGCTTTTAATACGTGACCGTTGTTTATAACGAATTTGACAAATGATTAAAATATGTAGAGAGTGAGTCAGTCGATTTAATCGCTTCGAATGATCATTGAATATTTCGCTTCGGCGCTTTTATGGGAAAGTCTGATCGTTCTCGACGGTGACGTTATATAAAAAATATATATATATATAATTAATAAAATAAAAATGTGTATACGTGTATAAGTAGTAATAATTCGATAAGACAAAAATCTGATACCAAAGTGTCGGTTTACTTCAGAAAATTTTTTTTTCCAAACGCAAAGAATAATACATGGGCTGAAAATTAATGTCGGTTAGTCCGTTTGAAAATTAATTATTTATTATAAAAATATATCGTCAAGCGTGATTTTTCGTGTCATTAAAGAGTGTCATTAGAATTATCGAGATATATAAATTATGAAATAAAAGCGTTAATTTTAATATCACCATGAATTTTAATTATCGACGAGTTACAACGGAAATAAATTTTCCAAATAAGAATTATTAATCGTTGGGTAGGAGACTTTTAATTTTATACTATTTCTACGTTTATTTACGTAATTGACAATTTTTTGTTTCGCGTCGTTAAAGACTCGAAATAATTTATTAACAAATTATGAAATAAAATCATTATAAACGTCATCATAAATTTTAATCATCGATGAATTATAATAGAAATGAACGTTCTAAGTAATAACAATTATCAATTATTATACAAGAGACATCGATTTTTTACAGTTAATGCATTCATTCGCATTATCGTCAATATTTTATTCTACATCATCACAGTGACGATTGACAGTTATCCCATGACAAATTATAAAATATAAAAATTATTACGATTCAACGTCACGTATGAATATCAATCGTCCATCGATGATCACCATGAACTCCCATTGTGGAGCCAATTATCTCTGTTGAATCTTTGAAATAAAAAAATAGGAGAAGAAAAACGAAAAAAAAAAAAAAAATGCATAAAAATAAAATAAACGATATCTCTCAACCAAACGATAGTCTAGGAAACAACACGAATCGAATTTGCAATTCGCGAAAGCGAGGTTAAACTTCTCTCTAATAATCTCGAATCTCGTGGGAGCGAAACGATTCTCGCGTGTAACGGTGCATAAGGTAAAGGTATGCTTTCGCACTTTCTCGCGATTGAAGTCGAGTCGAGCGATCATCATCG
>NC_057708.1:334229-359229 GCF_014466175.1 Vespula pensylvanica | reverse complement strand
TCTACTGTTTCTCTCTCTCTCTCTCTCTCTCTCTCTCTCTCTCTCTCTCTCTCTCTCTCTGTCCTTTTTCTTTTTTCTTCTCCCTCATTTTTTTTCTCCCTTTTCCTCGTCCCTTCTCAACCGACCTCGTAACATCTTCGAGGCGGGAGTTAAGAGAGCGAAAGCGTGAACGAGAGAAAGAGAGAGGCGGAACCACGACGAAGAGAGAAAAAGAAGATCTCTGTCAGCCACGGTGGCCTGTTCTCAAAGACATCTCCGCACAGCTGCGCACGCCTTCTATTGTATCTTTACGACGTTGCTCGAAGTGAAGCAAGGACTTCTTCTTTCTCTTCTTCGTTTCGTATTCCGCGTTCTTCCCTTTTATGGAAAGGTTCACGTTCGTCTCTCCCTCGGACTCCTTTCCTTCTCTATCTCCTTCTAACCCCTCGAGCAAAGCAAAATTTTCAAGTACGTTTTCTATTTCTTTTTCTTTCTCTTTTTCTATTTTTTTTTTCTTTTTTTTTTTTTTTTTTTATTTTAATTTCGATAGTCCAAAAAATTTAGAGGATCCCGTATTATCCACTCGTACACCTGTTTTTCTCATTCTTCAGAGATTAGTATCGAATCCTGAGTTCAGACGTATGAGAAAGGACAAAAAAGGGATGGATGAAACAATTCTTCTCGAGAAAAAAAATAAGTCCCAAACTTCTCTTTTCCCAGTATCCTCGTTCGTCGTTTTCTCGACGAAATCGTTTCTCGAATTTTTAAAGTGAAAAAAAAAACAAAAAAAAAAAAAAATCGATCCTTCGATTGCGTTTTCTTCGAAATCGATTTTCTTTCCCTATCGACCTAGTTCTCTTCGATGTTAAGCGAAGCTGTGTATTTTAAAATGACAGCTTTTCGAAGAAAGCGTTCCAAATTCGTCGAAAATCAAATTGAAATATTCCCTTGTTGGTTAAGTACGTTGAAGCGCCATGCCAAATTTAATTCGATCGTTTGCCAAAGACGTTTTTTGGGTGAGGGAGAGAGAAAGAAAGGGGTAGAGAGAGGGGACGCCTCGTCAGCGCGATCAAACTTCCGTCAAAATCGACGATATAGTCGTTTTACGAGTAAATTAGGCACCCTGTGCCTACTCCATGAGCTACTCTTGGCATGAGGCCTGCCGTATTACTGCTGCTGCTACTGTTACTGGTACTGTTGCTATTGCTGATGGTGCTGCTGCTGCTGATGCTGTCGAAGAGAGGAAGAAAATAGAAGAAAAGAAAAGAAAAGAAGAAGAAAACGAGTTGGTAGAGAAAAAAGAATGGAGGAGTTGGTAGAGAGAGAGAGAGAGAGAGAAATCTGGCCGGTGTCCAAAACTTTTATTTCAACCACCCTCGCCGAGAATGGTTCAACCTCGTCCCGAATTCGTTCGAGTAATTCGCCATTTTTCTTAACTCGTGCGCGTCAACCTAACCGACTTCTTCTTTAACCGCACGACTGTTTGGTCTCCTCCATTTTGATTATATTTTATTTCGTTTCGTTTCTTTGCTTCTCTCTCTCTCTCTCTCTCTCTCTCTCTCTCTCTCTTACTTTTATCCTTTTCCTTTCATTTTTCTTTCTCATCTTTATTCTCATCTTTATTTTTATTTTTATTTTTATTTCTTCCTTCCTCTCCTCCTCTCTTCACTCCTCTCTTCCGTTTTCCTTTCGTATATTTCTTTCCGACGTCTTTTCGAAGTAGATGGAAAGAAGAGTTGGAGAGGGTGTGTGGGAGGGAGATGTAGGAGAGAGAGGGCAGTCTTATCATCAACGAAACGGAGTTGTGAACGTGGGAGACGTTGACGACGACTCTGCGAGAGATCGCTTTCGTTTTCGAAGAAAAAGAAAATGAAAGGAGATGCGAGAGAGAGAGAGAGAGAGAGAGAAAGAGAGAGAGAGGCCATCGAGCAGAAATAGAACGGCTCTAAAATAAGCATGGAAGACGAGACGCCACGCCAAATGAGACACCGCTTTTCGTGCGTCCATGAACAGTGTCTTTTGCGTTAGCCAACTCGTCGTTCATTCACTCGCCGAGTTTAGATTCTCGTTATCGTATCACCAACACTGCCATAAACTAATCTCCTATGAAGGATACCATTTAATCGATTGATTACGCTTCCCTTAATGAGATATTACGTTTCGATTATTATCGGAGTTTATAGATATATAAATATCGATCGATAATGAATTATACTCCATTTTGAAAACTTGTTTCTTTTTATGTTTTTATATTTTTTTTTTGTGTTTCTTTTTTCCGACGAATCGAATCGAATCGAACTTTCATTCGCTCGGTCAAAAGTAATAAATAAATTCGAAAAGATCGTGGAAGGATTTGCAGCCGAGTTGTAAATCTTTACGACCCAATTTTTTTCTCTTCGTTTCTTTTTTTTTTTTTTTTTCTTTTTTCTTTTTATCATAAGTCTTCATATCATAAGTCTTTTCTTTTAATAGTACAAGTTGTACCAAGTTTCACATTATGCACTTGGCCAATATTGATTTTCGTACATATAAAAAAAAAATAAATAAATAAATAAATAAATCCTAATGAATAAGTAAAAAATAGGTATACAAAAATTATTAAAATACTTATAACTTGGAAGTAATATGGCGTTCTAGAGTGGTTAATTATCGGTATTCCGAAGAAATTTCCTATTCTCGGTGATCGGGTAAAGAGAATGTGAAGGAGAAATAGAGAAAGAGAGAGAGAGAGAGAGAGAGAGAGAGAGAGAGAGAGAGAGAGAGAGACAGATAATAGGGGTTGAGAGGGTTAGAGGGTGACCGATTTAAAGGGAACTCGTAAGGTAAACGAGAAACATTTCGGAAACTACGATCGATAGTTTGATCGAGTTTGCTTCGCGCGCGTTTATACGTGACTCCCAAACCATCTCGGGAGCAATAGATTCGATAAACGACACGACGTTGAACTTGCTCGCGAGTTGCGCGCGCGAACGAGCATGAGCGAACGACGAACGAGGGTGAACGCGAACACGAACGCGTTCGCTCATCTTCTTCCCACCGAATGCACTTAATTAATTACCCTAATTGCCAAAGCACCATGGCCCCGTCGCATAAACCATTTCCGCTCGTATAAACCACCATGACTTGCTGGTAGTGGATGGTGATGGACGCGTTACGTTACCGAACATATAGGCATTACGAAAACTTTATCAACCTCGGTAACTTCGATTTCCTAGTACGTTCCTGATTTTAATCAAACGTTTAATTGGATCTCGATTCTGTGATTGTTCGTTTACATAGTATTCGCATAGTTTGCAAGAAAAAAAGAAAAAGAAAAAAAGAAAGATTTCCTACACAGATAAATCATATTCAGACGAATGAGACGCGCGTTTCTATCTGACTTTGTTTCTTTTATTCCGTCTTAAGGGAAGAGTCAAGAAAAGGGTTGCTTCCGAAATATGCATTGCTTTTTCTAATCCCCTATCAAAAAAAAAAAAAAAAAAAAAAAAAAAAAAAAAAGAAAAGAAAAAAAAAGAAAAAAAAAAGAAACAGAAAAAGAAGTAAACAGGACTATCCTCGCAGTTTATTTTGACGAAACAACGTTTCACATTCGATCGGGACAAATGGAAGGTACAAACGATAGCCGAGGTATTCGTGTAAGAATGCGGAATGAGCTGCAATGGCGCCGTTCAATTAGATAGGATGTTACGCATGCGAAACGGGTCGAGGAGAGAAGAGGATAGTAGAAATGTCCGTGTGTTTGTTTCTCCACATACACACACACACACACATGCGTTAGACAAGTAAGCGACCGAGCGAGCAAGTGAGAGAGACAGAGAGAGAGAGAGATCAGGACAGGACGACAAAGCACACATATCCTAGGAAACTGTTGGATGGTCGTTGCGGATAGCATCGATGTTGTAAGCGCAGTCGCGTGTGGACGTTCATCGTCCTCGTCGTCCTCCTCCTCGTCGTCGTGGTCGTCGTACGTCGTACGTCGAAAGCCTGCACAAATGCATCCCGCTACACGCATACACGCGTACGCACGAATACGAATACACGTACACACATGAAGACAGAAACGCAGGCGCAAATGCTCCTCGTGTATCCTCATCGGATAAACGCACCCCACGTATTCAACGGCGTTGCCCGTTGGAGTGCTTCTCCCCCTCCGGGTAATAACAGTAAATCCTGAGCAATAAATCCCTCTCCTCTGTCTCCCTATTTCCTTCTCTCTTCGTCTCTCTACCTGCTTGCCCCGCCTTCGCTTACTCCTCTCTCTGTCTCTGTATATATATGTATGTATGTGTGTGTGTGTGCGTGTGTCTTTCTCTCTGTCTGTCTCTCTCTGTACCTTTCCACGACTGTCCAGAATGCGTGTATAGCGTGTATGGTTGTAAATCGTTCCCATGCTACAGTCATGTATCTACTGGGTTAGTCGTAGACCCCTTGAACTCTCCCTCTCTCTCTCGTTGTATCCGTCTATATCTCTATCTCAATGTTCATCTCTCTCGCACTTTGATGCTAAATGCAACGAGGACCGGAAACTCTGAAGCATATACCAGTGTTGATCTCCCCCCTTGATATGTGCATTGATCCTTACTACTAAATCCTGAATCATGCTGGCAACGTTACTTCCGATCGAGGTCACTGAGATCGCGACGTTAAATGACGAGGCACGTTGTTCGCGTGCCTTAAAGAGAGAAAGAAAGAGAGAGAGAGAGAGAGAGAGAGAGAGAGAGAGGGAGGTAGATAGATAGATAGACAGTCTGGTATTTCGTAAGAAGGAAAAAATGATGTTAAGTTACGTGTATCGTTTCGTCATCGGCGTCTCGTTAAACATTTGTTTTCGTTGCATGATCTCTAAAAATATGACCACCGATAATGTAGTATACTTTTTTTTTCTTTTTTTTTTTTTTTTTTTTTTTTTTTTACGACGACGCTTCCTGTAACACCGATGAAACGATTAGTTAACGAGTCGCGTTGGTCGAGGATAAGCGTAATTGCATTGTGACATAACGAAATTGAAATTTCCGTGCATCCGCACGATTTCGTACATGTTTTTGATATAGTGTCTATAAAAAAAAAAAAAAAAAAAAAAAAAATGAAAAGAATCTCTGCTTAATTCGAGCTTAGAGTCCTAGCCGTTTACCCTTTTCGATTTCTGTTTGTTTCAGATAAGAGTACCTCGCGTAACAACAATCGTAGAAGACGAATCAGCGAAGGTGCGAGTCGCGAGAAAACAGACAAGGACAGCGAACCGGTTTTATCGTCTAGCAGACAGCAAGAGGATCGGGAGAACAAGGGCCCGTCTGCCGGTAGATTCGGTGGTAATCGAATATCGCGTTCAACGTTAGAGGAGTCTAACAGTGGTACCGGCGGTGGGGCTACCGCCACGAAATTACGTAAACGTGCCGTTACACTACGTAATTTGTTGGAGAGCGTGACGAAGAGAACTGTGCGAAGGAAATTAAGACCTTGCGTACAGAAAACTAAAAGGGATTCCGAAGAGCTCGATCGCCGGCGGACCGTTTTAAGATCCACCGAGAGTAGCAAAGAGGAGGAGGAAGAGGAGGAGGAGGAAGAGGAGGAGGAGGAGGAGGAACGTTTAGGAGGAGGTGTTGGTGGAAGTAAATCGGAGGAAGAAGAGGACGAGGAGGACGAAGAGGAGGAGGAGGAGGAGCAAGAGGAGCACCAGCAACAACAGCAACAGCAGCAACAGCAACAGCAGCAACAGCAACAGCAACGACAGGAGGAAAGAGAAGGAGAGGAGGTGCAAGAGAGAGAAACCGAACGTACGGAAGAAGAAGGGAAGGAAGCTCGGGAGAAACGCGAACACAACGATCCTCTTTCGAAGAGACTCAAGACAAGTCCGGTCGGTCGAAAGCTAAGATCCGATCGCAAGTCGAAGAACTCGGAGGAATCCTCGTTGGATCGCGAGTTGGACCTAGAGGATACCAAGGAGGAAGGGAGAAGGGGGGATCGGGACGGTGCGAAAAGGCGGCTCGACAAGTCCGAAGAGGACGAGGAGAGTCAGTCGAGGGAACGAGATCAGGAACCGGAGCCCCCACCTCCTGAGAGACTCGATCCTGGGGGTAAGCCTCCGCAAAATCCCGACACGTTAGATCGGGAGAAGAAGTTTCCGGCTGAGTCGGTTCTCGTGAATGGCTCTCTCGTTGATTCGGAACTCGAGAGGAAGAAGAAGGAGGAGGTCGTCGTCGATGTCGTCGAGAGTGGGTCGTTAAAGTTGTCGCCGAGATCGTCCAGGTCGACGTCTCCGCGACGATCGAAGGCTGTGGCGAGTTTCGAGGAGGGGGCGGGGGAGGAGGAGGAGGACGGGGAGGACGAGGGGGGGGAGGAGGAGGAGGCCGAGGCCAAGGAGGAATCCGATAGGAAGGACGGCGAGGAAAGACGGAAAAACGATCGCAAAAACGAGAGGAAAGAGGAGGAGGAGGAGGAGGGCAAGGGCGAGGATCGTGGCGCGCACCGATCCCCTCGAAGAACCGTGCCGAACAACGCCGAGCTAGGCACGGAAGATAGCGTGGGTAGCGCGAGCGTCGGGTCGGTCGTCGAGCTGCTGGAGTCGAGTAGTCAGGACTCAGGCTCCGTGCTGGAGAGGCTGAGTCCACTTAGCAGCGGTGGCGGCGGCGTTGGGAGGCAGAACAATTTGCTCCTGGAACAGCAAAGGGAGCAAGAACGTAGTCGGCACAACGAGAGCCCTGTCATTCTAGCCGAAAAACTAAACAAGCCTCCACCGCCGGTCGCCGGCCATCATCATCACCACCACCACCACCAGCAGCAGCAGCAGCAGCAGCAGCAGCAACAGTCGCAGCAACAGCAACAACAACCGCAACAACATCACCACCAACAGCAGCAGCAACAGCAGGCTCAACAGCAACATCAGCAACAACAGCAACACCACCATCATCATCACCATCAGCAACAACAGCAGCATCAACAGCAACACCTCCAGCACCAGCAGGGACAACAGCAACAACAGGTAGCTCACCAACAGCAACAACAATCCTATCATCATCATCCGGCGTACCATCATCAGCAACGATACTCGGCCGATAGTCCGGTAATCCATCATCATCTCCATCACCAACATCAACAACAACAACAACAGCAACAATCGGGAGCGAGCCAACATCGGCAACAGTTAGCCAGCAGCCCGCAACAGCTTCACCAGCATCATCATCATTTGAGCTCGGTGAGCTTACTCGAGGTGCAACAACAGTCTCACGGAACGAGAGGCGGCGATGAGTCCGGCCTCATGGAGGTGGAGACCGGGGCCGGTATACATGGAACTGGCGTCCTCGGTGGTGCGATCGGCGTTAGGGGTGCAGTCGGTGTCGTCGGTGGTAGTGGTGGTGTTGCTGCTGTTGGTGGTGGTGGTGGTGGTGGTGGTGCGGGGACAAGTGGTGCTGCCGGTGCAGCATATGGGGACAGCGGCTCCGACAGCGGGGTAAGTTCCCTGAGGAGCGCTGGCTCGGGCGACGAGAGAAGCGGGAGCAGGAGTTCGGCGCTTAGCGTCGAAGAGACGACGAGCTCTTCGACGCCTAACGCGGCGGCGACCCCGGCCAGAGTCTGGCACGTTCAGAGCGTACAACACACTTCTCTACTGATGGCCCATCCTCAGGCTCCACCAAACGCCGGTACCAGCGGTTCGGCAGCCGCGGCAGCGGCGGCGGCCGCTGCTGCCGCTGCTACGGCGCCACCGGTCGCTTATCAAAATCCGACGCCACCTGGACACCATCATCCCGCCGTCGCTACGGAAATGCTGTGGAGACCACCGAGATATCCTCCGTTGTCCCACGCACTTCTTGGACCCGCTCAACCAACTCCCGAGGAACTTCTCGAGAGGGATCGTCACGAGAGGATGCTTCGGTGAGTCTCTCTTTTTCTCTTACGCTCGCGTTTACATAACCCGGAATAACATATACTTTTGATTTCATCTCTCGTAACTCGGGCTAATCGACTTCTCTACGCCCTAGAAATATTAACAACGATTATTGACTTACGAATAAGCCGACTTTATGAATAATATTCGCAGTTTAGCCGTAGAATACGTAATAAGCGCAAGATCTTTCGGTATCTTTTGGAGATACCGAAATCTCGTTTTGAAAGTCCTAAAGAAGACCTTATACCGAATCTGTGAATCGCTACGAAAGTCTTACTTTGGTGGGGATAATAAACGGGTTTCGAAGGAACGATTAACTCCGACAAGTTTCTTAGTCGACGATGATGACTACCTACCTACCTACCTACCTACCTACCTACCTACCTACCTATTTACCTTCCTGCCGAATTGAAAAAGATTCTTTCAAAGTAAAACTCTCTAATAACATCTCTCACGTTAGTTAGTTAGTTAGTTAGTTAGTTAGTTAGTTACTCAGTTTTTTATGATCACCGAAATGAAAGCAAATCGTTCGGTTTAACGTTTTCAATACCTCTGCGTTTAATATTATTGAAAGTTGGAAAGATTCGCGTTTGGTCATGCTTCATGGTTATCCATTGAAGAAAACATATACAAGGAAATCTCTTCGATCGCACCTTTCGTATTTCATGGAGGAAAGATTATACGTACGAAGAGATAAATAGATAGATACATAGATAGATAGATAAAGAAAGAGGAAGAGAGAAAGATGGCGATGGCGATGGTGGTATTGGTATTGATGTTGGTGTTGGTGATGGTGGCTACAACCAGAACGATGAAATTGAACAGCTCGCGCGTATCGGTGCGCGCCTAGCACGCGTTTGTTTGCGCTTTACAACGCTCACTGAGTGAAATACAGGCGCGAAACGCCACCATGCCAGATCTCTTTCTTTGAGTGGTTTATTTATTCTCCCGAAAGTAATGCGATGGAAGGCAGCTAGCACGATGTGGAGAAGGGGGTGGACGGGGGGAGGCCTACGGATGGCTGCATCGTCGTGCAAGAAAATAAATTCGCTCTCGCGCGAATTTTGCGGAAAATCATTTTCGAGTTTCTCCGTAGTCGTTGCTGCTGCTGTTGCTTGTGCTGCTGCTGCTTCGTTTTCTCTTTTTTCTTTCTTTCTTTCTTTCTTTCTTTCTTTCTCTCTTCCTTTTTTCTTTCGTTTAGGAAAACAAAAAATAGTATACACGATCGAAACAATTTCGTTTCGAATTTAGTTGGATCAACATCGCGACGTCTTTTTTCTTTTTTTTTTTTTTATACTTACATCGTATTCTTTGTAAATATTATAAAACAAACGGTGAATGTAAAGATCGAAATAATTCGATGATATATCGTCGAAGAAATTAATGAATTAAACGTTAAATTTGACGAATGAAATGATTAGTATTTTAAAAACGTAGATCGTTATATCGATTATACTGTCTCTTTTTTTTTTTTTTTTTTTTATTATACGAGTACAGTATATAGGATTCGTAATATCGCGCTCGACGCGTTCGGCCAATTTTATTCATTTTTCTTGGGAAAAGGGCGATCACGATGTAATGGTGGCAGCAACAGCAACAGCAGCAACGGCGGCCCCACTGTTATTCTGCTCCAAATACGTCCAATTGCGTTACTACAAGAGGACTCAAGGGGCCTCGCTATGTAACGACCATGCGATTTAACGCTTATGCAAGTCCGACCTCTCTTCGATGCTAGCAAAGAGGTTAGAGAAAAAGATGGAGATAATCATTGACTGTGGCTACGGAAACTAGCATTCGAGCACAAGGTCGAATCTAGAACTGCTATACTTGCCTTCTTTTTTCTTTTTTCTTTTTTTTTTTTTTTGCTTCTCCGTCTTTCCCTTTTTCTTTTTTTTTTTTTAGCGTTCATTGGTAAATCTTGGATATCGATCGTTCCAGATATCCCTCGCGTAAATTTCTTCTGCTTCTTTCTATTAGAAAAAAAAATAAATAAATAAATAAATAAATAAATAAATAAAACGAAGTATTTTACCATTTTTATTTTTGCTAATAACACTTACGAGGTAAACTTATTTTCGAAACGATTACAATTATCGCTCGTGTTCGATGTATTGAGTGTAATAAAAAAAAAAAGGGGGGGGGGAGGGGGACAAAATTTTATATATAGATCGAAAGTATGTCATCACGAAGTTTACAAGGTGTAAATTAAGAATGATAACCAAGTATGACCGACCCGATCTTGAGAGATGATACAAGATGAAAAAAAAAAAAAAAAAAGATAAGCAAAGAAACAATTTTGTCAAAGGATTATATTACGAAAAAAAATTCAATGTCGAATATCCATCCATTACCTCGATCGATCCACATACAGATTGTCTCAAACTCTGCTAAAGAATAGCAGCAGCTGATTATTAAAAAAAAAAAAAAAAAAAAAAAAAAAAAAAGAAAGAAAGAAAAGAAAAGAAAGAAAAAAAGAAGAGAGAAAAAAGAATAAGGCCCAAGCGACTCGTGTCGCGAATAATTTCTCTCCGTCGTTCTTCGAGATCCAAAGCGTTACGGTTTCGCTCGATTTACTTTGCAACCGTTCGATGACTGCACTGTATTCTCTCGCTACGCGAGTTTTGAGTACTAGTGTTGCGTTGTACGTGTATCAAAAAGAAAAAGAGAGAGAGAGAGAGAGAGAGAGAGAGAGAGAGAGAGAGAGAAAAGATAGCCTCATTGTCGTTTCTCGTTACGGAACAAATAACAGATGAGAGACTTTCTTTCGTGCGGTCAATCGTCGGTTCCGGACGAATATCGACGAGACTAAGTATTTACGAGCTTGTTGTTTGTTGTATATTGTTTGTCTCTCTCTCTCTCTCTCTTTCTTTTTTTCTCTCTTTCTCTTTTTCTCTCTCTCTCTCTCTATCTCTCTCTTTCTCTCTTGTAAAATGTCGATAACGTAACGAGATCTGTCGAGTAGCGTTATTACCCTGTTTTTTTTTCCTTCCTTTTTTTCCTTTTTTCACTCTTTTTTTTTTCCTTTTTTTTTCCTCTTGCATGCTCCTATAAAGGACAAAAAAACAAGAGACGAGCTTCCTGCGGTTTCAAAGAGCGTTCATGCGCCAACGTCGAAAGTAAAAACTAGTGTATCTGAATCAGTGGGTCGGTCGATTAACATCGATGATATACATATATATATATATATATATATATATATATATATATATATATACTAGGTATCTCTGCTACATCGATTTATGGAAAAAAAGGAATGTTACTTCGTGATTTTTGTAATTTTTTTTAAGATGCTAAATGACCTCTCCCTTTCTCTCTCGCCCTCTTTCTTCCTTTTCTCTTTTTCTATCATTTTTTATTAGTATTATTTTCTTCCACTTCTCTTTATTTTCGTATTTTATTTTTTCCTTCATCATTACTATTATTATACCATAACTATTATTATTGCTATTCATTTAATTCCATTGATTAATTAATTCCGTAGCTACAATAATAATAGCTATTATTATAACTATTATTATTGCTGTTCATCTCATTCCGTTTATTAGTTAATTCTGTGTAGTCTTTTTTAAATTCCTCAACAAAGATAACAAAGACAGAGAGAGAGAGAGAGAGAGAGAGAGAGAGTCTCGTAAATAGCGATCGAGAGTGTCTCTCTGTTCGGATACATAGAGTTGGAAGGGGTACGAGAAGGGGTGTGGAATTTAGTGGCTCGATTTCGAATACCGATTGAACGACCCAACGTGTTTTATTCTCCGAGGTCATTGCGTTATCGTGACCGACGAAAGAGACAGAGAGAAACAGAGAGAAACAGAGAGAGAGAGAGAGAGAGAGAGAGAGAGAGAGAGAGAGAGAGAGAGAGAGAGAGAGATGGATAGACACAGGTCATGATGAGGGATGGGATGGGATGGGATGGGGTTGAGGTTGGTGAAAGAGGGGAAGAGAGAGATGGTGGTCGGTAGAAGAGTGTCGCTCTCGATGAGCGAGTGGGCGAAGCAGATAGTCGAGGCAATGATCAGCGTTCATTATTCCGGTCACGTGTAGTAGGCACGTCCATCACACGACCAACAGGACGACGGCGGGTTTGCGGATGGGTTCTTCGTCAGAAGAACTCGCGTCCGTGTCCGCACATGCGTGGAAAATCTGTCAATGGCTCTTTATACGATCCATTCCTCTCTCGCACTCTCTCGTACTAGTCATTCTCTTGGTATTCGAAGCGCCGTGACTTTAATCACGATCGCCGATCATCGATAAATCATTCGGACGCGTTTATTGAACAACGAAAATCAAAGTAAAGTAATAAAAGGAGAAGAGGAAGAAGAAGGAGGGGAAGAAAAGAATAAATGAAAAAATAATAAAAAGGACAAAAGTCGATTCGTGTTACTGCTGTTACTACTGTTGTTGTTATCGTTGTTGTTCCGACGTTCGTTTGGTCGATCAAATCGATGCATCTCGAAAATCTTGACCTCCTCGTACTTTGAAATTAAATATCGAACTCGTATTTATTTGCCGGCCGATATATCGCATCGTTTTATTTTCTATTATTGCGATCGTAAGCAAAAAATACTTACTTCCAAGTTAGGGGGATTAACTAGACTGATCATCGATCGTATTCGATTGAACGAGCGAAATTATTAGTTATATTTGCGAGTCAATTAATAGATTAAACGAATCGTTTCTTTGATTAACCTTCTAATAATGAATGGTACGTTAGTTTCGAGTTAATACTCCAAGTTTATTTTACATGTTTATTTTCATTGATTTTATATATTTGCATTTCGTACGTTCACTTAATTTTATATGTTTGTATTTACCGAATCATTGGTTTTTTCTTTTTTTTCCACATCACGATTTTATTAATGTTATCATATATTTACGCCTTACATAGTATAACTATATTATAACAAAAAATTCGAAGCGTCGCGCTACGTAATTTATATATTTTTTTTTTTTTCCTTTTTTTAGATACAACAAAAATTGAGTCACAGAGAGATGATCCCAATTTAAATCGATTGCTTCTATCTCTCTTTTTTTCTTTTTTTCGAGCACAATTTTCTTTCTTTTTTTTTTTCGTATATATACTTTTATCAATTAGTTTTTATTTCAAGCTCCCTCGATGATAACCTTCTTGTTTATATTGACCGATATAGAAAGATCGTAATTCCAACGATTCGGTCTTGTTTGTTATCATCGTTCGGTAGTACTAAATCTCGTCTACTCTGGCCGAGTAGCCATCTTGAATTTTGTCTTCGCATACATGCATGCATACATACATACATACATACATACATACATACATACATACATACATACATACATACGTACGTACATATGTACGTATGTATTCGCGCATTTGCGCTTTTCAGAGACGCGAATGCGTGGGCCGAGTTAACGGTACAGTCTACCGGGAGAGATGAGAAGTGATGGCGAGGGGAATAAAGGGCTAGGAAAAGGAGGTAAAAGTACCGTGATCCAAGTTCGATCTAACCATAGTCACGTATCATTGGACGCACCGAACTGAAAGACAAAGGCTTTCTAACTGTAATAGAAAAGAACATTTTTCTTTTACAGTGTATTACGTTTTATCACGTTAGATCGAAATCTTCGTATTTATCGTTTCAATCGTATATATACTAATAAGTGTATTCAATTTATTAACGGCTTATGATCTATGTAAAAATAGCAAGGGGAAAGGAGACATTTTTCTTTTTTCTTTTTTTTTTTTTTTTTTTTTTTCATTTCTTTTAATCGTATCTAACGTCATTTAATTTTGAAATTACGCGCGACTCCGTTGTTGTACAAAATCCAATTCTCGTCTCGTGTAATCGTCCACTTCAAAAAAAAAAAAAGAAAAAAAGAGAGAGAGAGAGAGAGAGAAAAAAATATGTGAATGATTTTAATTAAAATCCAACGGAGAGAGACACGAGATACGTGAAATTTTTCTCTTCCATGTCACGTGACATTCATATACGTCAAAACTATCCAAAAGTTTTTTTTAAATACTCGTTTACGATAATATTTTAATTTATATTTTAATGACTCCAGCAATGTTTCGAGTTATTATCGATCGACATATTTATTTCGTTATGATCGGTTAAAATCGATTTGACGTCTTTCGAACAAATATCACAAAATTTATTTTCAAATGTAAATATGAAAACGATTTTTATACCGTTCGCGCTCTCTATACAAATATCATTTTTCGATCGTTTAAAATACTATTAAAAAAGAAAAGAAAGAAAAAACAAACAAACAAAAAAAAAAGTATATAAAAAATCACTCTGTTCCGTATTCCATCGTTATTAATATCGTTTAACACATCGAGAATATTAAATTAAATTTGTCTGTGTCTATTTCGTTTAAATAACCTTTGAAACTATCGCTTTCGAGGTTACGCTGAAATACGATAGCATTTGAAAAAAAAAAAAAAAAAAGAAGAAATTGACGGTAACCAAGAAACAGCTTTGATAACGCACGTTAAAAATTGCTTTTACGAAATTTCCAAACGTTTTTGTCAACGAAAGAAACTTCGAATTTGAGATCTGATCGGCATACGGGTCTCTTATAAATTATTCAATACTACGATAAATCTTCAATTACTCGTGAACATCACGAATCATCCTTGACATCGTCTCATCCATTGTTTCTCTCTCTCTCTCTCTCTCTCTCTCTGCTTCTCTCTCTCTCTCTCTCTCTTATTTTAAGAGAATAAAATTAACGAAATGTGAAAGAAGTTAAAAAATTTTAAAACTTTAAAATGTTTAAAAAGTTTAAATGGTTTAAAAATTTCAAAAGTTTGGAAATTTAGAAAGTTAAAAATTTTTTAAATAAAAACAACGTGACATCTGCAGAGAATACTTCACGATTAATGAAAAGTACAAAGAGTAGCGTTTGAGGTTGAATAATAAAGACCGACATTGTCGTTTTTTATTCTTGAAAAAAAACAGCGGTTTAGACAATTAGATCTTCGTCGATCTCTATCTGTCCGCGTGTTCGTTTAGAAAAATAAAAAGATAATCGTTGATTGCGGGATTAGCAAAGCCGTGTAAACTGACTAATCATAAATATCTGTTTGATAGAAATCGATTGATATTAGAAAAAAAAAAAAAAAAAAAAAAAAGAAAGAAAGAAATAAAGAATATATATATATAATAAATTCGGTACTGAAAAAAATACAAATCGAAGTTGATCTAAAATCTAACTTTATCCCATACGATCCTGTTTGGATTTTAATATATAAATAAAAATTAATTTATAAATAAAAATTAATTGGTTTATTAGAAGGAGCTCTCTTTCTATTTCTTTTTCGTTTGTATTTTTTTTTTAATCAAACGATTCTCTTTAAAAGAAAAAAAAAAAAAAAGAAAAGAAAAAAAAAGAAAAAATAAATGACTTGGTACCTCGAACAAACCCTTTAAAATGAATCAAAACGAAGCTGTTCTGAGTAATACGGGAGATCATTAAAAGCTTCGTTTTGACTCGACCCTTTTCGTGCTTCTACTTCTGTTGCTATAGCTCGTGTAAAGTAGAATAAAGAAGAAGAAGAAGAAGAAGAAGAAGAAGGGAAGAAGAGGAAGAAGAAATAGATGTAGAAGTAGGAGAAGAAGAAGCAAACGCAAGAGCAAAGGCAGAGGAAGAAGAAGTAAAAGCAAAAGCAGAAGTAGAAGAACACGAATGCGAAAAGAGGGAAAGATAGAGAAGGGGAATTGAAGGGGGTACAAGGATAGGTTTGAAGCTTTTTCATGCGTGGAAGAACGCGGCAACGAGATTTGCGTGGCCAAGGGCCATAAAGCCCTTCTGCATAAGCTTCTTGTAAAGAGAATTCTCGTCGAATGTTCGTGAATGTCTATGCGAGAAAGTCTACGAGTGTATTCACGTGAGAAGTACGAACGATAGTAGTATATATACACGTACATACATATATATATATATATACGTATTATATATACCTATCATATATATATATATGTATGTATGTATGTATATGCATGTGTATATATATATATATATGATGGTAGTGAAGCGGCGAACCCATTAGCGTGGATCATAAAGGTCCTCAACCTAGTGAGTCACTGCGGGTTAATAATTACTACCGAGGACCATACTTGCTTCTCTTTACTCTCCACTCTTCTCTTCTCTTCTCTTTTCTTCTCTTCTTGGTCTTGGTCTTTCTTCTTCTCTTCTTCTTCTTCTCTTCTTCTTTACCTCATCCAATGTTCGCGAATGCATTCAAAGTACCATACGACTCTCTTTTACTCCCTATGTTAATAATCACTCGGTATAATCAAAGAAATATATTCAAAGGACGGAAATTAATTAATTATATTGCTTTTTGCTATTGCGCCGCAGAGATAGAGTTTCGCTTTTTTTTTTTTTTTTTCTTTAACGCAGATTATTTTGTCAGTGATTGATTTAAAGTCGAGATTGGATTTCTACGATTTCTATTATGGCGATTTATCTTTTTTTTTTCTTTTATTTCAAAAAAAAAAAAAAAGTGAACCTAAATACACGTCCTGCAATATATAACGATACTTAACAATTTGTCCGATAAAGAGTCTCGACGATAAAATACTTCAAAAAAGATCTCGGAACGCTGAATTTCATTGAATATGCATGTAGACGCTCTTTCAAAATACAATACAATACTAGAAATAGCTAGAGTAATTAGTAGAACGCGAATAATAACAATTATAATAATAAATCGAATGACGTGTAGCCTGATAGGATGACCTCATCGCATGGGTACACACACTAACGCCACAAGCAAGATCAATAGACAATAATAATAACAATAATAACAATAATAATAATAATAATAAAAAATAACGATGATGATCATGTTAATGTAATGATAATAACATTTATTAGTATAATAATTATAAAATATATATATATGTAGGTGTGCATCCGTCTATGTATATATATATATATATATATATATATCAAAATGGTGTAGTTTAACGTAATAATATTAATAATAATTTTGATAAGGATTATTTAATTGAAAATATCGATGAGTGATTTTGGTAAGTTACGCCATTGCTAGGAATGCATAAGGCACGCGGTATTCCACATTGCTTTGAAGAACGAGATTCAAAGAACGAGCCAGACCAGTATTAGGATAGTTCTCTTTCTGAAATGACGCGCCAGGTGCGCGTCACGCACGCGAAAACGCAGAAACTGTCTTTCGGGGACTCTCTTTCTCTCTCTCTATCTCAATCTCTCTCTCACTATGTGTGTCTGTCTTTCTGCGTATTCGATAAATTATATTTATAACCGGTGTAGAGTTCTCTCTCTCTCTCTCTCTCTCTCTCTCTCCTCCATCTCTGTCTCTGTGTCAGTTTCTCTCTCTTTCTCTCTCTTACTCTTTATCTATCTATCTTTCTCCGTCCCTCGTTATAACTCAGGGAGAAAATCGTCAGCGAGATCGGAGTAGAACAGAGCAGAGCAGAGCAGAGCAGAGCAACTGGTTGGCGACCTTAAAAACTTTCTGTCGTAACGTCTAATAATAATACCTAATACATTTTACGCGATAACTCTAACAGATGATAAATTTCAATCGTACCTTTTTCTCTAATTTTATGATCGGTAATATGTATGATATATTTGTTTAATTGTTAATTGTTTCTAAATATTTTCTTGAGTAAACGAAACGATATTGATATTTTCTATTGTTAATATTAATCAGTGCGAAATATTTTACAATATGAAAATCAATGAAAGTGTCATGGCGACGGTGGCCTTTAAAAATTATCTTTACGATTAGTCCAATCGATTCGTTTGTAATCTTTCCAATATATTCGGTTCTGTATGCATGCGAGGAAATAACAAATACGACTATCTCTAAGAATAAGAGAGCAAAAGATAGATAGAGAAAGAGAAAAAGAGAAAGAGAGAAGTATAGCAGCTCCGCTTTAAAATTTATCGAGCGCTACTATCCGCAGCTGTAAAGCGTCTACCTCCGATCTCCAGATACGATCGTTTGTTAGCTTTGCCTCTCTCTCTTTCTCTCTCTCTCTCTCTCTCTCTCTCTCTCTCTCTCTCTCTCTCTCTTTCTCTCTTTCACGAAGAGTTTAAAGTAGGGATAAATGTGGAAAAGAGAGAGAGAGAGAGAGAGACAGGAAGCAGGAAAAGGGAACCCAAGGGTTGGAAAGAAGATGTATATATATGTACGTTTGAGAACGTGTGTGTGTGTGTGTGTGTGCATGTGGATTCTCTACGCCATTGGGATGAGGAAGTTTGTTGCGAACTTTATGCGATTTTCGAGCGAGTCTGAAGAGAGAGATGGAATCGTGGTTGGCCGGTTTTATGGACCGTTTCGCTTTACTTTCGTCATAAAAATTCCTCGCACCCGTAGTTTCACCGCAAACTATTCCTCGAGCTGGATAAAAGGAGAAATAGTATGAGATAGAAAGAGAGAGAGAGAGAGAGAGAGAGAGAGAGAGAGAGAGAGAGAGATGGGTGAGATGCGAGAAAAAGAAAAGGAGAACGAACGAACGAGTTGTGTATTATCAACGATCTCTAAACTTCTTCTATTCTCCCATATTAAAACTCTTTCAATTTTTTATCGATAATCCATGCTCGACGTATTTCATATCGTATTGTCATTTAAAAATGTAGAAGTAAATCGAGTAAAAATAAATCCGTCGGGTATCGGCGGAGAATAATTTCGTCGTTCCGCTTTAATTTTGTTAACAAGGTCAACAAGAGGGAATAGGATAAAATCATGGAGAAAATATCATTTGTCTACCTGCATATCGTACGTGCACGTGTAGGTGTCCGCGCGAAATGATTTTTCATCGAACGACAGGTGTTTCGTACTTTGTTCGTTCGCCTCAATGCAGAGAGGAAAAAACGGAAAGAAGAAAAAAAAAAAAGAAGAAAAAAAGAAAGATAAGTACGAAAAAAGAAAGAGAGGAAAAAAAAAGAAAGTGAAATAAAGTGGTATATCCTCGTACGAATGAAGTCACATTCTGACAACCGTACGTACGGTTCTTCGGTTAGTGTCCTCACGCGTGTCGGCTTAACTCGGCTTCGTTCGGTTCGACTCGTTGGTAAAGTAAATATGGCGGCTTATCGCCCTTTAATACCTCGAGGTCGCCTTTAAAACTCGACGACCCGATCCATTAAAATAGTGCCAGCTTAAGAGACGTCACAACGGGACGAAACAAGTTGAATTGGGTGAAAATCTATGAGAACGCGTTTTTCATCCGTTTTTTTCTTTCTTTTTTTCTTTTTTTTTTTTTTTTTTTTTTTTATAAAGCGAGACGAAAAGAAATAGGGAAGAAAAGGAGAAGGAGAAATACGATCAAGATTTTTTGTATCCTTATGCAAATTTAATGGATCGAAATCGATAATATATTCTACGATGTTTCATAAGAAAAAATGATTGAAGTAAGCTCATGAATAATTAAATCGATAATTATTCAAGGACTCGCGAATTTTGTTATTCTATCTTTTTCTTTCTTTCTTTCTTTCTTTTCTTTTTCTTTTTTTTTTTTCTTTTCCCTGTTAAAAATACATTCGACTCCGTTGGCATCGAGTTTGAAACGGATAATCGAGGAACGATCGTACAAAAAGGAGGGAAAAAAAAACACCGAGTCGAAGTTCGATACGAAAATGAAAGAAAACAATGTTTGGCGAGAAAAAGTCTTCTTTGCTAAAAAACAGTTTTTGTATTTTCATCGTTCGTCGTCGATGTATCGCAAAAATAAGATGAAGAGAATGAAGATGAAGATGAAGAAGAAGAAGAAGAAGAAGAAGATGACGTAGTATGACGAGATAGTGACGACAAAAACGCTAAACTAAAAGACACCGGATACAACGAATATTTCAATTTCCTTTCAGAACGACTACACTGAATAAGAATAATAATCGCAGTTTCGCTAAAATTGTCGTAATAATATCTTCGTTAAGCGCGCACACAAGTGATTTCCTCGAACGAGATTGCAGCATTTATTTATAATCCTTTAATATATCGATATAAACAATTCGCAATGTTGAATTAATAAAATCAATCTGATTATTTCTTAAGCGATACGATACATACGTTAACACAATATTAAAAATTTCGTAACGTAGTGATTAAAAATTTATATTTTGGACAAATTTTTGAATTCGGAAGAAAATGTTAATAAGCAAGGATTATTCGGAGGAAACGACTGGAATTAAATTATAGTTGGAACGAGGAAACGTGCCTAACGTTCTGCAGCTTTACCTGCCATGGAGATAGTTATGCAGCTTTTAATCGCTTTATAGGGTGAGAGATAGAAGAGAGTAAGAGATAGAGAGAGAAAGAGAGAGATAACATATATATGTATATGTATGTATGTATGTATGTATATATACGTTCATGCTGAAAAGAGAGATACTTGTATGCACGTAAAGGAGAGGCGTCTGGTGTTAAACGCAACGACAGAAACTGGAACAACCAGTTATTCGACTCGCATGTGGAGAACCGCCTCCATTCCTCTCTCTCTCTCTCTCTCTCTCTCTCTTTTTCTCGTGGACTTTCATCTCTCTTTGTCTTTGTTTCGCGCGAAGAAGTCTTCGCGACGAGAAGTCGCGTAGGTATTCCGGCTTCGTAAACACGAACGAAACGAAACGAAACGAAACGAATGTGAACGAGAATGTGAACGAGCAGAGTTAAACGAGTGAGAAGCAACGTTAGCCAGGAAACGCTTTTACCTCCGACAAATTTTTCTAAGGTTTCCTTCGCGTCCGTCGATTCCACGATTAACGTCAAACTCTTCAAGATTTTTCTTTTGCAGTGTTTTTTTTTTTTCTTTTTTCTTTTCTTTTCTTTTTTTTTTTTTTCTTGTAATTAGAACGGAGGATTATAAGATAAGAAGTATATAACAGAATAGATAGATGGATAGATAGATAGATAGACAGAGGGAAAGAGAGAGAGAGACGAGATTAGTCGTTTGAAAATGTGGCACTACGAGGTCACTGTGATATATAGTACACAATTGCGAATAACCAATCGACGTAGTCTAAACTTGTATATGTGTCACCAAATGATATTTACAATCCGATCGTAAATCCGTGATTTAATCCTTGAAAGATATTAGAAACGGCTTATCGAATGATTCAATGAAGTAATCACGATGGAGGATCAATAAGATATATGTACATACATATATATATATATATATATATATATATATTTTTTCGTCGATTATTTCGCTTATAGTTTTGTCTAAAGATAAAAAATTGCAAAGTATAGAAATGAATGGAAATAGAAAAAAGAAGGGAATTTTTAAATCGTCATAATCGTATGAATGAAAAATGATCGTTTGATTTGCTTATGGTTTTGCCGGAAGATTAAAGAATTGCAAAGTATATAGATGAATGGAAATTGGAGGGAGGATGGGTTTTAAAATCGTCGTAGTCATAGTAGTCGATCGTAGTCGTGGTCGTTGTTGTTATTGTTGTGTCGTCAGCCGGACATCTACGAGAGATCCGATCCTCTTCGACGTCGAGTCACGCTTCGTCACCTGGAGCGCTTATAGAGGAGTGGAAGCACGCCCTTGGAATCCAGAATTTCTTCGCACAAGTCTCTCTTTCTCTCACGTATACAAAGAAAGGAGTAAGAGTAGAAGGAGTAAGAGGGGATTCTTGGATGAGGAGAGCCGGAGGGTACGGAAGGGTGTCGCCAGTGTGCAGAGTACCGAGAGTCCCTAGCCACGATGCCTCGCACGTTCCTGTGAAATGCCTGAGCGAGAAGGTGTCGCACATGGAATACCAAATATCGTCTTCTTCGATCTTCTGTCTTACTCTTTTATATATATATATATATATATATATATATATGCGCAGAGAGAGAGAGAGAGAGAGAGAGAGAGAGAGAGAGAGAGAGATCCCAAATCCATCGGTGAATCTTATTAATTCCTAAGTCACGACGGCTAATATTAATATTAGAAAAGCCGCAGTGACTCGCGGAAGTTGCTAAGAGGACCAACCATAACCCTTTTCTTCCTTCCTTCCTTCTCTTTCTATCTAACTTAACCCTCTATTCGTGACATCGTTTATAGTAGGAACGAGAGGATACGTCTAAGAGAGAATGAGAGAAAGAGAGAGAGACCGAGAGAGAAGAGATTGCGCTAAATTACAGAGCACGCTACGGATTCAGTAATTGGAGTAAGACCTAGCCCCTAACCGATCTTATCTTCACGAGGTAAATTAATCTTGAAACGTAACACTCCTACTTCGCGAGAGGCCTCGTCGACCAATTATAACGGTGAATTATCACGACCGCTGGATCTTCGGCTTTTCTTCTCTTCGTCCCTGATCGAGGTTGAACATCTTTTTTTTTTTCTTTTCTCCTCTCTTCTTTTCTTCTTTCTTCGCTTGTTAATTTTCCTTGCTACTTCTTTATCCTTTCTTTTCTTTTCTTTCGTTTTTTTCTTTTCCTCTTGCTTCCTCTGATTTTTTTTCTCCTTCTTTCTTTTTCTTTTTTTTTTTTTTTTTAGAGCTCGAAATCATCGTCGATAGCGATAAGACCAGAGACGGATACGTATTAAGAGCATAAAATATTTTATAAACGAAATATGTCATCGTAAGATGGCGATGGTTGGTAATTAATAACGCGTGTGTGAATGCGTGCGTACGTGGATATGTATAATTAACGAGTTAGATAGGATCGTATAGTATTAGCAATAAAATGTAGTTGTATCCGAGGAGAAAAAAGGACGACAAAAAAAAAAAAAAGAAACGAAAGAAAAAGAAGATTAAAAGAAGCATACGTGTGCATCATGACTATGTACAACGAGATCAAATCTCGAATAATATTCGTCATCGTCGTCGTGTCCAACAAATTTTTTTTTCAACGATACTATCTATTAGAACGATAAAAAATTAATTACGGTTATCTATTTTGCAGACTTCGATCGAGAATAAACTTCATTGATCGAAATAAGAGTAATCCCGATCTTATACATTTTTTTTGTCAACGAAATATATGTTAGTCGAATACAATAGCATAAAATTTTTATTTACTTTGATCTCGAATTTCGAGAAAATTTTTCGATGCATTCTTGATCAAATAATTGTTTTTCTTTTCTTTTTTTTTAAAGATCTCTCGTTAAAAAAATAAATATGATCGAGGTGTTTCAAAGAAGCATTAAATACTGAATACGTTCTCGATAAATACTGAAAGTATAATGAATTGCAGAGCACGCTACGGATTCGGTAACAAGATTTATTTAAATAAATAAAATGAGTAAAAAAAAAGAAGGTGAAAAAGAATATGAACACATGTACGACAAAATCAAATCTTGATTAAAATTAATGTCGTAATCACGCCGAACAAAATTTTTTTCAACGATTCTATCTGTTATCTTTTTTTTTTTTTTTTTTATTTTTATAAAGACTTTTCTTACGAAGAAATTTAATGTATTAATATTAAATTTTTCCAATAAACTTATCTGTTTAGATCGATAAGAAATTAATACCCGTTATCGACGCTTCTGTTGGAAATCGCATACTTCGACCGAGAATAAACTTCATTGATCGAAATAAAAGCAATCGCGATATAGACATTTTTTATCGTCAACGAGAAATTCCCAATAGCGTAAAATATCGGATCTTTATTTTATTTTTTTTTCTTTTCATTTTTTTTTTTTTTTTTTTTTTTGTTAATCTTCCTTTACAAAAAAAATGATCGAGATATATCGAAAAAGCGTTAATCCGTTATCGATAGATAGATCCTGAGAGTATGATGAATCACGGAGCGCACGCTATGGATTCAGTAATTGGATTTATTTAAGGAGTAAAAAAAAAAAAGAGAGAGAGAAAAGAAAGATGGGCAAAAAAAGGTATGACTATGTACGACGAGATTAAATCATCAATAAATTTACAATAAATTTCATAACAAAAGAAAATTTCTTACCGACTTAACGCCAACTATTATAATATAATATAACAAACAAATCGTTAATAAATGGAACGAGTATCAAATAAAAACAGCCGTAACAAGAAATAAATCGCGAATAAAAAGGAGACCAAGTACATTTTTTCTTTTTTTTTTTTTTAGTCAGAGATTTTTAAAAATCGTATTTTTCATCGTACGCTTATCAGATTTATACAACAACGTTGTTAATGGACGCTTTTCAAAAAGAGAAGAAAAAAGAAAAAAGAGATAAAAAAAGAAAAGAGAACGAGAGAGAGAGAGAGAGAGAGAGAGAGATAGAGATTGAGATTGACGTAACGAAAATCGCATTAGATTTAACGCCGTATGTCGCCTGTAGTAAACTAATGGCAATGTCGAGAATCGTGATGAGAAATTCAAGGGAATGTTCGTTATGCATAATGCACTATTGGTAGCACGCACCCGACCCGTGTAATACCGATCGAGCTTGTTCTCGAGTTTGCAAGATGGTAGTGAAGGTAATGGCGAAGGGACGAATAGGGGAATAAGGGCTGAGAAGGGTGAAGGGGTGGGAGGGAGGTATTGGGAGATGAGGGAGAGACCGGACATTTATCTCCGTTAGGAAGTTCATCGAATATGTTCGTCCATTGGTCGTGTGTGTGTGTGTGTGTGTGTGTGCTCTCAGGTCGATGTACACGTCCTTACAACATAGAACCGATATCGTCCTTTAAAGCACGATATCTCCAAACGAGTAGATGAGACATGATAAATAACGATAGAATTAATTTTTTCATTGAATTGTTAATCTTAACAAATTGTGTAACCTATGAATAACGCTAAAATTCATTTATTTTCGTTCCACATATATATATGAACGAAATCTCAATCCTTTTGTTTTCCATAACTCTTTATTTTAAACAAACTGTGTAATGTATAAACGATAAAAATGGATTGCACAATTCGTGATAATAAATGATTTTTTTCTATATTTTTTTTCTCTTTTTTTTTTTTTTTTTTTTTTTAGCTCGTTCGTTAAATAAATAAACGGAGACATTCGTCGGACTAGATGAATTATCACGTTACGAAATCGAAAAATAGAAAGTGCGTTACGCTTTGATTCGAACAAACCAGACACAACTCTCTCAGTCGTAGTTCTCTCTATCTCTATCTCTTTATTTCTATTTTTCTCTCTTTCTCTCTCTTTTTCTTTTCTTAGTACGTGATTCACCGTATTTACGTCGAGGGAAGAAGCAGGTAATAACGAAAGTCGA
>NC_057708.1:251729-329229 GCF_014466175.1 Vespula pensylvanica | reverse complement strand
ATATATATATATAGAGAGAGAGAGAGAAAGAGAGACAAAATATCAAAGTACAAATATCAAAAGTTATATCCATAACTCAACTCGATAATTAATTACAGTTACGAGTTAAAGACGTTCAACCAGGTCAACTTGCTTGAACGAATCAGCATCTATAGTTCGACGGAAAGGTATTCTAGGTTGTTCACAAAGGTTCAACTAATTTCGATTACACCCTATAATCTCATCTCCTGCAGTACGCGTTGGCTGACCGAAGCTAAACTTTCCGGTTATACACGTCTCTACTATCTGTATTTATCTCTCTCCATCTCTTTCTCTGTTACTCTCTATCTCCCTATCTTTCTCTTTCTCACTTTGTACGTCGATTCATCCGCCCCTGGAGGCTCTCCAGTACATTTCTTGTCCCGTACAGTCCGCCTGCGGGAACACAGAGACCCCCTTTTCCGCTTGTACATAAGATCGCTGTTGTATGTGTGAATATATACCTCACATACACACATACGCATATACGGAGAGAAAGAGAGAGAGAGAGAGAGAGAGAGAAATACGTATATATATGCATATACGGAAATGTATTACGGAAGATGGGACAAAGCAGTACACGAAACTCAGAGGATCGTTTCCGTGTGTTCGTACGATTCGACGTTTCCTCTCCTTTGTACAGCAACTCTCCTTATTTGGTCCTCCAATCCCTCTTCCTATCCCTTCTCTCTTCTCTTTCTTTTCGTGGTCAACCCTTTTCGTACTTTACAACTTTTCTCTTTCTTTCTCTTTCTATGTACGCATATGTTTATGTATGTATGTATGTATGTATGTATGTATGTATGTATATGTATATCGCTCTCGTTTTCTATACCACAGTTTTGTCTTTCTCTCTCTCTCTCTCTCTCTCTATATATATATATATATATATATATATATATATATATATATCTTTTTTTCTTTCTTTTTTAACCGCTCGTTTCTCGTTTTGCCGCGCATATATCCCAGCGGACACGAGTTACTCTTAAAATGTTAGTGAGCCAGCAGCTACCGGGATTGCTAAAGGAAAAAGAAAGAATAAGGAAAGAAAAAAAGAGAGAGATGAGATCAATGAACGTGGTACTTGAAAGAAAATCCGAAACTTTTTTCTCTTTCTCTCTTTCTGTTTTCTTTTTTCTTTTTTTTTTTGTTTTTGTTTTGGAAAGATTTATTTCTATTTTTATCTCTTTCTTTCCCTCTTTTTTTCTCTCGTTGTTTCGTTCAAAGACGTTTAATTTATGTTTTTAATTTATATTCTATTCATTAGTATATTTATAGTATAAGGTATATGTGAGTTATTAGTCTAATTAAATGAATACTTATTAATTTGAATTAAGAGAAAAAAGAGAGAGAGAAAGTATTAAAGATATAGTAGTAGGGAAAAAAAAATCGATATTTTCTGTCTCTTTCTTTCTCTCTCTCTTTTTTTTTTCTCGAAAAGATTTCTTTCTTTCTTTCCGTCTCTCTTATTTCTCTGATTTAATTCAAAGATGTTCAATTTCCATTTTTCATTAATACTATATTTATTAACTTACGTATGATACGAGGGATATTTGAGTTATTAATCTAATTAAATCAAGACTCGTTAATCTGGATTAAAAACGAACAAAATAGAATGAAACAGATCGATGAATGTGAATTCTAGGAAAGAAAATTGAATCCGTCTCTCTTTTCTCAAAAAGATTTATTTCTATCTCTGTCTCCCTTCGTTATTTCGTTTAAAGATGTTTGTCATTATATTTGTAATTTGTTATATTTATACCATGGAATGATACCCGTGAGTTATCATTTCTAATTAAGTTAAAACGAGAGTTCGTCATAATTAATGTCCTTTGTTTTAGATCTTACATTTCGTTTGCGTTTGCTTTATTGCTTTTAATTTTCTCATTCTTCATTTCATTTTATTACACAAAACTATAAAGTATCGAACTAATTTTATTCGAGTAATTTTATCCATTTTTCGTAGACGCGATAAATCATATCCGTCTGTCTGTCTGTCCATCTATCTGTCTGTCTATCTATTCGTTTGTCTATTTCTCTCTCTCTCTCTCTCTCTCTCTCTCTCTCTCTCTCTCTTTGCTATTTATTTCTCATTAATTATAGAAACACTATGTTAACCGAACGAAACTTTCCGAGTTAATCTAAAGTCACTTGCCAATGATAATTATACGCAAATCTTATCTCTTATTACTCGAGTATCATTTACAGAAAATATATTTTTTATCGGAGGAAT
Source organism: Vespula pensylvanica (assembly GCF_014466175.1). Lineage (NCBI taxonomy): Eukaryota > Metazoa > Arthropoda > Insecta > Hymenoptera > Vespidae > Vespula > Vespula pensylvanica. The sequence continues at coordinate 326,978 of NC_057708.1, read as the reverse complement.
TACGACGAACGAAGGAAGACAAGAAAAAAAAAAAAAAAAGAAAAAAAAAGAAAAGAACAAAAGATAGGATTATCGAGTCTAGTTTGACTTATCGTAAATAGCTTTATCGGGCATACCCCGAAGTTGAATTCATTAGGAGGATTAGTTGTAAAAAAAATCGTTTATCGTCATAAAAATTCCGATAGTAAAGAGATCAACGATGATGACTCATCGTTGAAGAGGGTACAACAAGAACATAATTAATAACGGCAGGTCGTAAATATTGTTTAGTAAGAGAAAGATGGAGATAGATAGATAGATAGATAGATAGATAGATAGATAGATAGATAGATATATAGATAAATAGAAAGTAGTAGTAGTGGTAATAGTAATATAGCCAATGTTCATATCGTTATCGAATCTCTCTATCTCTATCTCTCTTCCATGAACGATTACGTATAATAAATAATTAGTTCGTTGATTTCTTCACCATGCTCATCATCGTTTAATTTTCTTCACCACTTCAGCATCATCAAGAGACGACCGATGCTCTTTTTCTCTCCATCTCTCTCTTTTATTATTATTATTTTTTTTTTTTTCTATATATATATATCCATCTTTTTTTCTCTTTCTATTAGTCTCTTGACCTTGAACGATACTCCAGAAGAAAGTAACCGACGCGACAACGCTAAATTGGAACTTTATTGGCTCTTAATGATACATCGTTCCCTACCTCTTCTTTCCTCTTCACTATTCTATTTTAATATCCTCGTTTCTCTGCGATCATTTCTTCGATCTCGATGGATCGTTTTACGCTTCGAGCTTACGATACACTTACATAATATCTCTGATCAGAGTTTTTTCGAGCCGGTCTTTCGTAAAACGAAAAATTATCGACGTTCCTTGATACCTCGATAGTAAGAGATCTTTCATCGTATATTTTTATTACTTATTAACAAATTAAAGCGATTAAGGGTTACGAAAAAAAAATTCTTTTTTTTTTCTCTCTTCTTCTTTTTTTTCTTTTCATTTTTTGTGTGCGTCTACATGCGCCGTCAGTCGAGTTCGAGTTTTCTTTTTTTTTTTTTTCTTTTTTTTCTTTTTTGAGTAGGTAAAACTGACACACTTATGTATATTTACACGTACGTTTAAATAATTTATTAAGTTCACTCTTCGCTCGAAGGATTCGTTAGCATAATAGATATCTGTAATATTTTAATAATACGTGAACGTATTATACATAAAAACACGAATGATTTATATATAACTACAATGTAACAAAGTTGATCCTTATAATCCAGTTTATCTTGTCTCTGAGTTGCGTTAAAGTCAACAAATTTGTTTAATAATCGACGCACTTATTTATACGTTTTTTTATGTACCCTTGTTACCTTTGTACATGCAACCTACCTATAAATAATTTAATAGATTATCTCGAAAGATAGAGATTGGCATAACAAACATCTGTAATATTTTAATAACCCGAGAACATTATTATTACATCGCGGAACACGTTGGACATTATATGTACATCTAATTCTAATCAAAGTAAAGTGATTTTTATTTTGAATTGAATTAAGGTCGATGAGTCTTTTTATTTGTTTTCGTTTTTCTTTTTTTGTTTCCCGTTTTTTTTTTTTTTTTTTCTTTTTCATTTTTTTACGATACTCCCAATACATTTGCTGTTTACTCGTATAAATAATTTACTAGCTTGTCTCGAGAAAGCTTCGTTAGCATAAACATCTGTCTTTTTTTCCCCATCTAATGTATCAAGCTCATTGGACAGCCAGTAATGATCTCGAATTAAATATATTCAAAGAACAAGCAAGATACTTTTTCTATAACACCGATTCCGGAATTAATTAGACATGGCCGAGCAGCTCGAACGATCCTTGTCAACCTTCCACGGAGACGTTCATTCTCTTCTTTGAATTTATTTATTTATTTATTTATTTATTTATTTATTTATTTGTTTTTTCTTTTCTTAGCTGCTCGCTCTCATATTCCTTTTTTTTTTTCAAACGATCGAGGATCTTACCTTGACCTTTTACCGATTACGTTTTTTTTACAATTGTCGTTGAGCTTCGTCGTCATTCTGAATCACTCTTTAAAGAACTTAAACGTATAAATATAAACTTATGTTACGTTTACTCTCTTTCTCTCTCTCTCTATGTATATATATATATATATATATATATGCGTGTATGCATATGTACGTGTAAGTACATACATACATATACGAAATATAGAACAGCGAATTTCTACATTTGCCTTTCGACGATACTCTAACCAGTTTTCGATTTCGTTCGAATCGATGAGTCACTCGATTCTTCCTCGTCTCCCTCTCTCTCTTTCTCTCTTTTTCTCTCTATCTATTTATCTATATATCTCTCTTTCTCTCTCTTGCTCTGTCTAGCGTAAAGGTCTCGTTAAAAGTTATATTTACCAGGTATGGTAACTCATGATTTCGCTATCCCGAGGCATACTACTTCAAAGCCGCATACCTATCCTCGTTGAGAAGGATAGATGTTGTTCTTGTGTTGTTGTTGTTGTTGTTATGATACTAGTAATAGTAATAGTAATAGTAGTAGTAGTAGTAGTAGTATTAGTAGTAGTAGTAGTAGTAGTAGTAGTAGTAGTAACGTTCATCGTGCGGCGAGTTGCTCGTTACGGTGGAACGACCGAGACGAGTTTCTATTCTTTTGATAGCTGTGAGGGAGAATAAGAAGAATAAGAATAAGAATAAAAAGAAAAAGGAAGTAGAATAAGAAGAGTGCCATCGGCTTGTGTACCATTTTTCTTCTTTTTCTTTTCTTTTCTTTTCTTTTCTTTTTCTTTTTTCTTTTTTCCCCTGTCATTGGTTACTCTTAAGGATCGTTTCTTTTACCGTTAGTTCCTTCCTAACGCTGCAACCACTTAGTCAAATATGCTGCCACGAAACAATTTTGAGAAATTTATGATAATACAAAAAAATTATGATTATTTCGATTTAAATGCCACGACAGGTGTTTCATTGTATGTTCTCTATTATGATAAATTTTATAATAATTCTGACGGACGCGTCTCGTTGTCTGTACAAAGCGTCTCGACATTTTCATATTAATTTTAAAATATATACATACATATAAATATCATACGTTAATTAACTGTACACGTAACGTCATATATATACGTACACGTATATACTATTTTAAGGATATTCACTGTAGGAGAGGATAAAGAGGGTGGACTTAATGGGCTAAATAATTCGAGTAGATGCACTCGAGATAGATGCTTCTACGGACAGCTCGAGGGACGGTGATATATCGTTTCTCGAGCAACGCGTTCGATTCGATCTCGATGAAGGGGAAGACACCTTGGCTACGAGTAGAACAAGCTTGATATCTCTCTCTCTCTCTCTCTCGTTTTCTCGTTTTCTTTCCTTCTCTTTATCTCTCTCTCTCTCTCTCTCTCTCTCTCTCTCTCTCTCGTTCTCTCGTTTTCTCGTTTTCTTTCTCTCTCTCTCTCTTTCTCTTTCTCTTCTTGCGTGCCGAGCCATCTCAACGTGATTTATGGTAGAAACGGATGCCAGCCGACCCCCTTTTCAGAAAACCAACTCTGAAGGATTCTCTTTGGACTTTCAGTATTACATACATCCCACTCTACTTTACTCTACTCTACTCTACTCTGCTCTGCTCTGTTCTGTTCTGTTCTGTTCTGCTCTGCTCTGTTCTACTCTGCTCTGTCTGCTCTGTCTGCTCTTTACCCTTCTCGTCTTAACCAAGAACCACCATTCGTCGTTTCGCGTGGTCGATTCTCTTAATTAACCAGGCTGAGATAATCGGACTGATTTCGCGTTCTACGAAACGATCCGATTATTTTCGGAGACGTTAACGCGAACCTTTTTCTTCTCTCTTTTTTTTTTATATCTGATCTTATAACAATAAATTCAATGTAATATCGATATTAATTCATATTTAATGTTAAATATACGCCTCTCTTTTCACGTCTGGTTTTAATTAACAATTACATGATATGTATCAAAATTAATAATAATAATACATATATATATATATATATATATATATATATATAAAAAGTTCATGAAAGAAAAAAATCTCAAGTTTGCACTACGCATCTATCAACTATTACATCAAGGTCGTCGACAGAGCAATTCCTTTACCAAATCTTTTTACCCAATACCGTGCAAGAATTATACGTTTCTGTACTTCCCCGGCAACTTGGAAGTTCACGATCCAAAGATATCGCGTTCGTGACGATAAAAACTAGCATTGAGTCATCGTAGCCAATCGTGCCTGAGGAGAGAGAAAGGAGGGGACGAATGACAAGAAAGAGAGAGAAAAACAGGGAGGGGAGAGAGAGAAAGAGAGACAAGAAAAAAGGAAGAAAAAGAAAAAGGAAAAGAAAAAGAAAAAAGGAAATTGGTTGAGGAGGGTGGGAGGGTGAGGATGGGATGGGGTGATGATGGTGATGGCGATGGTGATGGCGAGGGGGTGGGGAGGGTGAACAGGGAAGAGGTTAGGACAGACCACAAGCAATAAAACCGTTGCTGATGTAGCTGGTGTAGCTGGTATCGCTGGTATTGCTGGTGTTTGCTGGTGTTTGCTGGTTGTACCAGCTTCTCTTCGAAGGCTCCACGACTTGCGCAACATAGCTACCGTTCTTTTTTCTTCCCCTCTTTTCTCCCTCCCCTCCTCCTTCTCCTTCTCCTCCTTCTCCTTCTCCTTTCTCTCTTTCTCTTTTTCTTTCTCGTTCTCGTTCTTCTCTTCTCCTATTTTATCTCTCTTTCTCTCTTTCTCACGGCTGGTTTTATAACGTGTAAACCCGTTTTAAAGAAGGCGGAACAGAGTCAACGACTACGACAACGAGAAGAACGACGAGTAGTCCGGTTCGATTGGGAACGATCGTAAAGAATGATTTGTCGACGATTCCATAGATCTCCTTGGGAATTCTCTCGGATCGATCGGTTTTGCTTACTCGACGTTTTACTATTTTTATCTCTATCTTTTTCTATCTATCAAATCGCTTCGCTCCTCCCCTCCCTCCTTCTTTTTTTCCTTCTTCTTCTCCTTCTTCTTCTTCTTCTTCTTCTCCTTCACCCCTTAGCCTAGATTCTCGCGTAGATAATGGCTGATAAACCTGTTCGTTTAGTTTTTCGTCGATTAAGTCCTATCGATACGATAGATTGATTTGGATATTAATCGATTTTTTTTTTTTTTTTTTTTTTGGATTTCAAAAACGTTCGTAATTTTTAATCGAAATATTTTTCCATTTCCTTTGTCTTTTATCTGACAAGTAATCTTTTTTTCGCGTGAACACTAGTTTGAATGACGAGTGATAAATATAATATATTCGAATTATTCGTTCAATCGTGTCGGTACAAATTTTCTAATTGATCGTTGTTAATTAGTCCGTTAATAATATCGATAATTCGATAGGATATTTTAGTTGATGTTTTATCGAATCATCTTTTAGTCTAAATTCTCGTTTCGACGTGGATAAATAATATATCTATTTAAATTGTTCGTTTAATCGAATCGGTACGAATTCGTAGCCGATCGTTGCCATTTTAGTCTGTTAATAATTCTCATAATTTAGTACAATATTTCAGTTTATGTTTTATCGAATCCATAATTTAACATAGACTCCCGTTTGAAACGGGAAGCGATAAAAATATTTTAATTTATATTTTATCGAATTACCTTTCGGTCTGGATTCTCGTCTAGAATATGTTTTATATTTTTCATAATTTTACTTTCGTATTTTTTCCTTTTCTTTTCTGGAGTCGATTCGACAAAATTTTATAACCGACATCCTTTCTTTTTGTTCCCTTTCGTTTTTTCTTTCTTTTATAAAATCGATCAATTTCGTTAAAATGATTAAATCGGTTTAACCGGTTAGTATTTCTTTCGAAATAAGAAGAGTATACAAGAATATAGAAGAATGAAAAGTTACGTCAGGTTTTCTGGATCATCCTTTTATTTTTAGAAAGCAGGTAGCTAAATAAGACGAAGAAAGATAGAAATAGGAACGGAGACAGAGCCAGAGAGAAAGAGAGAGTGAAATAGAAAGAGGGTGAAACTTCAACTTCTTAGAGACAAGTATACGAGATCCTTTGGTGACGTGTAAGAGAAAGATGAGACTGTCTTTGCAAGAGGTCTCCGTCCCTTCGAAGAAAAAGAAAAACGATTCACTGCTGCCACGTGAATCCCCTTGGAATGCATCGAACCCGTCGTCCTGACCCTTCGAGGTTGTCGAAACACACCCACACAGCTTTCTTTTGCCCTTTTATCATTCCTCTGTTTCTCCCTCTCTCTCTCTCTCTCTCCCTCTCCCTCCGTCTATCTATTTCTTTCCGTGTTTGTATATGCGTGTATGAATGTGTGCACGCGTGTACGTACGTATGTGTGTCTTCGTTTCGCACCCTCAACAACCTTCCTCTTCCATTGTGTACACAGCTTTGGTTCAGCTGACACAGCTGCTCCCTTCCTCCCGTCTCAGCTTCGTTCATAGAAAATTATACGATATCTCTGTCCTTTTTCATTCTCGGTAACATTATATTTTCCTTGTCGATCGAATTAAATCGCCGAAGGGGACAGTGCCATTTAAAGGAACGATTTTCTTTTTCTTTTTCCTCCTTTCTTTTTCTTTTCTTTTCTTTTCTTTTTTAACATTGTTTTTATCGCTTAATTTTATCGTTCCAAGTGCTATGCGAAATGAATTATTTTCCGACGATAATCATAAGAAAAATAGAATCGCACGAATCCTCGAATCGAAATCCTAAGAATAAATCCATTTGAATAACTACAGCTTTCTCTAAATTAAATAAAATATTAAAGCGATAGGACTTGGATCGACTCGATTTCGTACGATATTTAAAAGCGAAAAAAAGAAATTTTTATTTTAACACGAGCGATGAAACATTGATCGATCTATGCGCTTATCTATCACAGGACTCTACTCTGCCATTCTTATATTTCATTAATATTATTATCATTATTATTGTTAATTCGTTTAATCGACTAACGTTAATTGTCGTTAAACGACGAAAACTTTCGACTAATGAAACATTGGCGAATCGTATACAAGGATTATTCCCAATAAATTGATATTTTTTATTTCTTTATTTTTTTTTTTTTTTTATTTGTATTTATTATTTACGTATTAAAACATTCTCGAATATCTACCTCGTAATGTTCATTTAACGAAATATAATTTTATTATTTCAACTGAATGACTCTTTCTCTATCTCTCTCTCTCTCTCTCTCTCTCTTTTAAAATAAAGTTTGACTTTTCTCTCGTATGAATGAAATAACAGAGTTTTAGAATCACGAAAAAAAACACGAGTCATTTAGTCGACGATGGTTTTATACGGGCACCAGCATTATTCGTACACGCATACTGGTACACGGAATTACACACGCATATACCCACGCGCGCACATATATACAGAGGCTCTCAGTAACATAGATTTACCTTTAATTGAGAATGCATTAACATGAACGAAGTTAAACAATGAGTTATCTTCTGTTATTGGAAAACAATATTCTCTCTTTCTCTCTCTCTCTCTCTCCATCTCTCTCTCCATCTCTCTATCTCTCTTTCTCTTATTGGTACAAAAATATCGGTCAAAGGTCAAATAAAAAACTTCCAAGTTACGTTAGCGTACACTTTTTATCGAGTTAGTTAATGCGACCTAGTAACATGAGTATCTTTTTATATCAAATACATTTAATCAATCGTTAACAAATGTTAAGAGGAAAGAAAAAAGAAAAAAAAGAAATCTAAAAAGATCAAACTTACTTACAAAATGTCAAATATTTTCATAAGAGAAGTATCCTTCGTTTTATTCCACGTCATTTGATAAATAGCAAAATCGTATAGATGTTTCTTTCCTTAATTCGTAATCTGTTGAATTTGCGTCGGCAAAAAAGTAAAGAGAAAAAGAAAGAAAGAAAGAAAGAAAAGAAAATAAATCGGAGAAAAATAAAATCGTAAGATTCTTGGTTTTTAATCATCTCAATAATTTTTAGAGCTTAACCGATAACTATAAGAAACACGATGCATATGTGCGCGTAGAGAGAGAAGGAGAGAGAGAGAGAGAGAGAGAGAGAGAGAGTGATGGTATATCGATCGTAAATTCTACTTTAATACCGACAAAGAGAGATAGATATAGAGGGAGGTAGATATGTGAGTGGGGGAGGGACGATACTGTTACGTACTTGACCGAAGCTATAGAAAGTGGGACTCTAAAGTATAATAATGAAACACGGCTTAAGTGTGAATCATAGAAGAGACTCATCGAGGGAAAACGAGTACTTTTTTTATCGTCACGGTTACATGCTATTTCGTGATACCTGATATCGAAAAGAAGAAAAAGAAAGAAAAAAAAAAATGTAAGAAAAAAAAAAGAAGAAAAGAAAAACGTGACGATAATAAGTAACCATAAAATCAAAGTTAATACCAAATTTTCTTTTTTTTTTCTTCTCTCTCTCTCTCTCTCTCTCTCTCTCTCTTTTTCCTTCGATTTTCTTTATTCATCCATCGTTTTACCATTATCACTTTTGCTATTTACGTATATCGCGATATTGCCTTAATCGGTTAAGCTCCTCTATATATAGACTTATCGTTAACGATAACGAATCGTGTTATGAACGATGTAAAATAAAATTTTGCGTAAATAGTCTCGGGAGAGATAATAAAACCAGACGACGTTAGGTTATTGTCGGTTAACTAACCTAAGGAGAAAAATGTTGTTTTACTTTGAAACTATTATTTGCTTGCTCTATTTATACACAAACAATAATGATTTGGATATACAGAAGAGAGAAGAAAAATGTTACGAATTATTTTGACACGAAATTGTTACATAAATATATATGTATACATACATACATACATACATACATACATATATATATATGTTTTCATTATGATTCACATACATACATACATACATATATATATATATATATGCATACGTACGTACATAAATGTATCTAATCTTCCAGCGTTGCATTTACAATAATTCACATGACTATTTACCAAATGGAAAATACGTATGAGAATATGTTCGCAACGGAAGTGACAGACAGTGACCGGTTTATTTCGACCTCGCGGAATACTAATCGTGAATAGCGTACTAAGAGAATGTAATTTCTCTTTCTCTCTCTCTCTCTCTCTCTCTCTCTTTCTAGGGTCATCGGTCCACGACGAATAATCATCGTCACGCTCACGACGTTTCGTTTCGAATATCGAAATAGATTCATAATTCATAGAGTGGCGTGAGCGCTCGCGCGTTTCCTACCGAGTGCCAATACATTATGCAACACGCTTCAAGAGTTGTGTACACTTATATGTATATATATATATATGTTTATGTATATATATATATATATATATGTATATACAATATATCGCTCGAGAGAACACGTGTGATGTCGTACTCAACGAACGCAAGCAACCAAGCAAGCTGCCGGCAACCCAGCTCCAGTTAAATGTAACACTTACATAAATATACGTCGGTAATATAACTCGTTAACTTCAAAGCGAGCCAACATAACTATTCCGTTCTTTTTTTTCCCTTCTTTTCTTTCTTTCTTTCTTTCTTTCTTTTTTTTTCCTTCTTTTTTTTCCTGTTCTTCATTTTTTTCCCTCCTTTTTCTCATTCTTTTCTTTTTCTGTTCATTTTTTTTTCTCCTTTTCTATCTTTTTTCTTTTCTTTTTACGCTCGATAAACACACGCGCGCGCTCGTCCCGGCGATAAATCGATCTTATCTCGAGAGACACATTGTAACAACGAGCTCTCGGACTCCTTTTCAACGATTTCTTCGCCGTTTTTCTTCTACTCTGGTCTTCACCGGGTGTCGTTGAAACGAGGAGCGTTAAGTTTTTATTTTTTCAATAATTTTTTTAATGAAACGATATATACGTGTGTATATATATATATATATGTATGTATGTATGTATGTATGTATGTAAATGTTTTTCAAGTGCAACATTTATATACTAAAAATGAAATTATTTCAAGTCATCGTATAATTTTTTTATCGTCGTACGTAGAAATAATTAGAGAGTATTTACCTACTTGACACGTGGTTAATGGCCGAAAATTTCTCATCGGTCTGTTTGTGTTTGCGCAAAGAATCGTTCGATTACGATAATAAATTTTTATCGCAGTGTCGTCGAACGTATCGCGATAAAATCGTATAGTCCACGATTATACGAGAGTGTTCAATGAAAATTGATAGATATAAATTCTAAAGGGGAAAAGAAAAAAAAAAGTATATAGGCTCTGAATTAAAGGCTAAAGCTTATTTTTACGACATACTATATATATATATATATATATATATATATATATATATATATGTATCCCCGTGCAAAACGATCGAATCGATACGACTGCGAATGGGAATCAATAAAAAAAAAGAAACAGAAAGAGAAAAAAGAACGATTCGAGATCTCAGAGGGATATAAAAACGATGAAAATAGTTGAACGATTCGTGAGTATCGTCGGAAATTAAGATTTTTATAGATCGATGTTTAGAAGAGAAATTTTTTATTTAAAATCTCTCTAGAGATTAATATATTTATCGAAACTAATTCGTATATTACGGTATATTACGCTAAAACAACACGTTCCATTCACCTTAGGAGATTTATTTAAAAAAATAAAAAAAAAAAGAAGAATAAATAAAACTAAAAATAAAAAGTAAGAGATATCGTCGGTTTGAATTTTTCTATCTTTCTCTCTCTCTCTCTCTCTCTCTCTCTCTCTCTCCGTCTCCCCTCTCTATAAAAATGGATGCCATCGAAGAAAGGAAGATGAGAGAAGAATTTGCTAAGAGACCGTAGAGACGAGCGAAAGGATAAAAAACCCGTTTTGCCGTCGACGAGACAACAGGTTTCCCTTCGATCGAGTTCCTAATTCCACGATTCGTGGATGTCGTGATGTTGAAACGAGTCGTAGACCTGTTTTTCGTACGATCGCCTCGAATGAAAGAGATATCTATATTTAAAAAAGTATAAAAAAAAATTATAGTATAAAAGAAAGAGGAAATGTCACAAATAATCGTAACTTTCGTGCGTTAGAAAAAAAAGAAAAATTCCAACTCGAAGAAATTAAAAAACTAATATAATATTCTCCATTTGTTTCGTTTAGATTTTCAATAATTTTTCTTTTCGTTTATAATTATTTCTAGAAGTAAAACGGCAAACGTATTCTTTTTTTCTTTTCTTTTCTTTCTTTCTTTTTTTTTTTTTTTTTTCTTTTATTGTGAAAGCTCGAGTAAGTTTCGTTGCAAAAAAAAAACATATCCTTTCTTTTGGGTTAAGTCGAGAGATAAAAGTAAAGAGCTACGTTCTTTTGTAAGGATTCGAGTTATCCTCTTATCCTAGCTGTACATACACATACCCATACATATATATATATATATTTCTATGTATTAAAGTGCACACAGGAAAAAGTATGAGAGAAACGTTCTTCGAATAATACACATACTTTATACATGTGAAAAAGGATAATAGAAAGGAAGGAAGAATGGAAAGGATTTGCGGAAGTGATATGCAATCTTCATTTTCTTAAAAGAATGGTAAACAAAAAAAAACGGAAAAAATAAACGCGAAAAACAGAAATAATAATAATAATAATAATAATAATAATAATAATAATAATATCAAGATTTTTCAGCTTCATTTATTTTAGAAAAAAAAAAAAACACAGATTCCTACAAACCACTTGATCAATAGTAATCACTATACTTCCAAGTCTGAATATTTTTTTCTTTGTTTTGTTTGTTGAGAAATTATCTCGACCAATTCTTAAAAAAAAAGAAAGAAGAAGCAAAAGAAACGAATCAAAAACAAAAGAAAAAACGAAAACAAAAAGGATCCTTTATAGTATCTTGGCAAAACGGCAAAACGCCCACGCGTTTTAACAAACGAAAGATAATCGGCATCGATCGTCGTAAGTACCGATTATGTATTCGTCAGGGACGCGCCATTGACTTCCTTAAACGTATGCTAATGCCACACGCATTTCCCTTCGAAGCGGGTTTCACGGTAATTAACAAGGTACGCCTCGTGGATAAACCCCATGGTTTCAACATTTTTGCTTTGGAACGCGTATCAAAGAGCCTATCTATTTCTATAAGGTTACTTGGGTAAAGTGGGTCAGTGCATTAACCGAAGAGAGACGAGAATGCAACGAAGGAGAGGAAAAGGAGGAGGAAGAGGAGGAGATGGTGGAAGAAGAGGAGATGGAGGAGGAGGAGGAGGAGGAGGACTTTACGTGTCGAAAGCATCCTCCGGAACCACTCGACGCCATTACTCATTCCCATCAGCTCCCCTCTCGCCCCTCAGCCAGTTCCCACCCCACTCTTTCTACCACAGACCCAGACCGGTACTAACACCAACACCAACACCAACAACAACACAGCGCGACAACGTCATCCTCGTTCTTGCTCGATACGTTGACCTTCTCCAGAAAACACTCTTGCCTTCATTCTTGTCCGTTGGCTCGAGATATGCATTATTTTGCCGACCCTCCTCCTCCTCCTCCTCCTTCTGCTGCTACTACTACCACTACCACTGCTGCACGAAAGACCTCAACTAGATACCGCACAACTCGAGACAGACGGATACGGAGACACGAGCGCTCACGAATATAGTTAATACATAAGAGACACCGCACGATATGACTGTTATGTATGTACCAATATCGCAGAGGGCACATGTACGATCCTCGCGTCAATGTTTTGTAATAACACATATAAGAACACGCAACGGACACAACTATAGTATTATATCCAGGGGAGACGGTTAAATGCGTTCCCGAACGTGCAAAACACGCATGCGTTTCAAACTCTACGTCTCTCTCCTTCTTCTCCCTTTCTCTCGCTATCTTTTTCGACTCTCTATCCCTCTCTTTCTCGCTCTTTCGTGTGCGTGAATGCGCGCGTGCGCTCACGGAATACATTATCGACGCGCAGGAGGAGCTTGCCCCTATCTTTTAAACGTGTATTGGTAGTATACTGCCGGTTGGGTCGGAGACCAACCCATAGATACACGTACACACATGTGTACGCACGTATATACACTAACGTCAAGAGGAACATGCAGGGAAAAGCGGAGAGACAAGAGCATGAGATAGTAGTAGTAGTGAGTTTGATGGCGCTGGTGTAACAGCTCAGCCGGTGGTTACTCGTCGGGCACATCGGAGTTCCGCACGAAGGCCTTTGACCTCTCGTTTCTTTCTCTCTCTCTCTCTCTCTCTCACTCACTCTCTCCCTCGCTCGCTCGCTCACTGGGAGCACGGCACAAGTTTCCCCTCCCTCGTATCTCTATCTTTATTGCTCGAGCTTCTTCGTGGTGTGACTATATTCCTCTTCCCTTTTTCTCTCTCTCTCTCTCTCTCTCTTTGTATATACATACATACATACATACATACATACATATACACGTATATATATAACTCCGTCTCATTCGGTCCAACTGCAACCATCTATACAGCCATCTTTGTCTACCTCACGGGTAGACACGGTCATGCGCGGATCCAGCTCGTCTCGCGTTTCCAACATCTCTCTCTCTCTCTCTCTCTCTCTTTCTTCGTTCAGCTCCTCCCTCCCTCTTCCCTTCCCCATTCTACGGCCACGTCTCATCAGTACACCGCGTGCCTGTTACGACTTGCATTCATCCCGAAGCAAGAAAAGCAACGCGACAAAAAGAGAGGGAGAGAAAGAGAGATAGATAGATAAAGTGGGTGAGGGAAAGGGTGAGGGATAGGAGGAAGAAAGAGAAAAGAGTGGGAGAGGGAGAGAGCTATGTGCGCGCGCGGCGATAAACGAAAGCGTGCACTAAGTGTATTATAACCTCCCACGTTCCGTTCCCGCCAGTAAAGGTCATGCCTTAACGAGCTACTTTTTTTTTCTTTTTTTTTCTTCTTTCTCTCTTTCTCTCTCTCTCTCTCTCTCTCTCTCTCTCTCTCTCTCTCTCTCTCTCTCTCTCTCTCTCTTCCTCCCTTTCATCCTTCCTTTTTTCCTTCCTCTTCTTCTTCTTCTTCTTCTTTTTCTTCTGTGCTGTTGTTGCTAGTGCTGGTGCTGGTTTCGATACTTTTCTGCACCATGGCAATCTATTTTTTTTTATTTTTTTATTTTTCTTTTTTTTGAAATAAGGTTATCTTGTGAGGGATCCGTTCAAGTAGAAAAACCCTTAGCAAACATCGTCGATTCTTGTCTATTTCTTGACTAACTTTATCTTTTATCTTATTTTTTTTTTTTTTTGAGGTGGATTGGTGAAAGAGTAAGAGGATTCTCTTTCCTTTTTTTTTTTAGTCTTTTTTCTTTCAATTCTTCCTCTTCTTCTTGTTCTTGTTCTTGTTCTTCCTTATCGTGAAACATCATCGAGACACCGACTTCCTGTATATGTGTATAAAAAAAGAAAAAGAGTTGAGATCGCGCTCGAAGATTCGAATTAATTCGCATTAGTTCGTTCGTAAAGAAGTCCGGTCTCCCATCATCCTCGTTCGCCCAATCGCTTACCCTCTACGATCGACGATCGATTATTTTTGCTCGATTTAAAGAAAATAAAGAATAAATTCGAAGTAGTTACCTCTTCGCTAGTTCTTCCTTTCAATCTTTTTTTAATTGAAAATACAAGTAATTATATATGAAAAGAGAGTTATGGATTTTCGAAAAAACATTACCGCTCCGATCTCTCATTATTTATCCCAGCTATTATATCCGGACGCGGTGGTTTAAAATTTTTTGGAATGGCGAACAAAAAAAAAACAGAAGAGTCGCTCGAACAGAGGCAGAATCGTTAATTCGATCGCATTATTTTATGAATGATGAGGAAAGACGAAAAAGATAATAATCACGAAGAAATCGATAGGGATAACTCGATAGAATTTTTTTTTGAATAATGAAAAGAAGATGGGATTGATTGAGGAAGGAAGAAAGATAAGACAGAAGACAAAAAAGAGAGAAAAAAATATCAAACAATTACGAAGAAAAAGAGAAAAGAATTACGAGAAGAGAAAGAGAGAGAGAGAGAGAGAGAAAGAAAAAGGAAAAGGTTAGTCGTTTATTAAACGAGAAAAGGTCGCAAGGTCGCCATGTTCGTCGAACTCCGCCATTTCTCTTTTCTTCCCCGTCTAGCCAACCGGTTAATTCCAGACGTTCTTGGTAATACTATCGAGGACGTCGCACCGAAGAAAACACCGTTTCCTCTTTTCTCTTCTTTCTTCCTACTGGCTAGGAAGGAAGCACCGCATGCTTTTTCAATGGCGTATATCCGCATGTAGGAATTCTTTTGTTCTGTCCGTTCATCGCGCCCAAGAGAGAGAGAGAGAGAGAGAGAGAGAGAGAGAGAGAGAGAGTTCGTGTATTATGTAATCTCGAAGCGGACGACGAACGACACATGACGTGTGTTGTATATGCGTGTAGTCAAAAGAGAGAGAGAGAGAGAGAGAGAGAGATGAAGAGAGAGAAAAGATAGAGACATCTTATCGATTGGAACTCGTGCACGAACGATTCGATATCGTACGAAAAGTGAATAATAGAGAGAAATAAAGAAAAAAGAATAATTTGTCCTTTTTCGATGAAAGAATTTCAACTAAGTCATTTAACCGTTTAGCGTTGCATTTGTCGACCCACATAACGCTTTACGGTACATAGAAAATATCATTAGGATAGTACATAATACATATAAACGCGCATCGTTTATAAATAGAAACCAAAAGAATTTAATTGAGCACGTAATAACGAAAATATATTGAAACAGAAATACGTAGTAGTATAATTGTGCGTATCGAACTATCGCAACAAACGAGATATAACGTCGATAGATAAAATAAGGAAAATTACATATCTAATCGGTATGTTGCAATAACAGGCGCGAGTTAATCTAGAAAAGAAAAAGGATTAAAAGATCAGGAAGTATATACCATTAGTAGAACAAAAAAATTAGATATGGGAACAAATATAATAATGATAATAATGATGATGATTATGATGACGATGATGATAACGATAACGATAATGATGATACGTGGACAAGCACTTTATAATTACTAATTTGATCCTTTGAACTCAATTTTCTTTATCTTTTTTCTTTTTCTTTTCTTTCTTCTTTTTTCTCCCCAATGTTATTGCGTCCGAGTTAGGCGTGTGAAAGAGAAAGGAAAAGATAATTATTTCTCGTCCGTGTTGATACATACGATAACGATAATAAATAAAAATAGTCGACTAAGAGATATAATACTTGTCACAATAACAAATGATCATTGTTCTCGTCCGAGAGATGACATAAGAGTTTTATAAGAAATTTCTATTGTCGTCTTCGATTTGACGTACGAGTTGAAAGGGTTAAAGCGACACGTTCCTTAAAAGTTTTGTCTTTAAAACTTTGATAGATCATCAGAGTCTATAGTAGACATACTTTAAACTTCGATCCAAGGTTTTCTCTCCTACATACGTTTTAAACGACATGTGTAACTCGCTTCGTAACTTAACAGTTCAAACTAATAACGTTAAAGAATATACAATTTCGAAGACGATCTTTCCACGTTCTCGTATTTGTCAATTTTTCATAAAAATCTCGCCTGTCTCGAGTTTTTTTTAACGATAACATATACATACCTACGTACGTGTATATATACGTCGTAACTATACGTTTAAACTAAACCTGTATGCAGAATGTTGCTGAATAAGTCGACAAACTTTGTCTCGATATATCGAAGAAAGTACTTTTTTAAAGTTTATCAAGTAATGTAGGTCATTCAATGATACGACGCCTTTGGATCGACATTTACTTATAGTGTCACTCCTTGTTATCGACGCAACAATGGCTGCGATATATAAAAAAAAAGGAAAAAAATAGAGAGAGAGAGAGAGAGAGAGAGAGAGGGGATATCAAAGAAGGAGAGAGGGAGAAAGAAGCGCGAAGGTCATAAGGGACAAGCATGCACGGACTCAAAGGGGGAATTGATAGAAGCATGTATTCGTCTTGCCAACGCAACAGGAAACACGTACGCGACAACGAATGGTAATAATAAAGGGGTATATTCGTTCTAGCAACAACGATCCATTATATTACTTTGCCAAGTTAATATTCTATCTTTATCTTTTCTCGTAGAAAATTCTCTCAATAAGGCGTTTCTTTCTCTTTCCCTCTTTCTCTCTCTCTCTCTCTCTCTTTCTCTTTCTCTTTCAAGAGCCCGTGATATCACGTAATCGTAATTTCCCTTCTAATTTAATCCCAACGATCGTTTTGACCTTTTCTAACGTAGGAAAAGTAGTATTTCCGATAGAAAAAGGGAAAGAAAAAAGAAAAACAGAAAAATAAGAAGAATTCTCGTTAACGTTCCTCGAACATAATCAAAGCATTTTAAGTTTCCTGTCACGTGCCAAAACGTAGTTAACGTTGCTCGCGAAAATATATATATATATACCTATATATGTATATATGCGCGTATATACAGGGTGTCTCGTTTGAAATTTCTCACGCAAAATTGTTTCCCAAATCGCCAAGCTCTTTTCGAACAATTATTTTCAAACAAAACTTGACTCGTTTCCACGGGAGGGACAAATTTTCTCTTTGGTGGACGTGCTCTCAAGGTGACCTTTGTCTTTCTTTCTTTTTTTTTTTTTTCTTGTACGGAACTTTGCACTACCTTGTAAAACCAAAGTGATGTTATGGTGTTAATGAACCGCCTTTCGAAATAATAATAATAATAATAATAATAATAATAATGGACTTGCAAGTCTAAAGAAATGCAAAGCGTCGCTTTAAATAAAAGAAAAGGTCAACTTAGAATTATCTCAAAGTATTATCAATCGAGGCACGTTCGCCTAAAGAGAAGATTTCTCATCGCCATAAGATGTGTTCCACTTTTTAAGATAAATGAATTATTTCGAAAGAGAATCTCTTGAAACTATTTATTAACTATTTTCGATATAATTGCCTGCGAAACGTTAAGTGGGCGCGAGGGTGAGACACCCCGTATATCTACTTATCTACGTATATAAATCGGACGTTAGAAATTCGTTCCTTTTCTTCAAATAACAGTAGTTTACAAGGCACGTTTTCTACGTACATACGTGTTATGTACTTTCAAACGTCGCGACGACGATCCTACCAAATACTTTTACCAATCGCGTTCGACAAAAACGCTTAGGAAAGATCGATTCGTTTGTTTTCTTCTTCGAACTCGCGTTCCCATTCACGCGCTACATACACGCACGCACGTACGCACGCACTCACGCACGCACTCACGTAACCACCCACATGCAAGCACGGAACAAGAGGACGTAACGAGTTTTTTGTCTTTCTTTCTTTTCGCGTGTGTCGTACGTGCGTCGTACGTGTGTCGTACGTATGTTTTTTTTTTCTTTCTTTCTTTCTTTCTTTCTTTCTTTCTATTACGCATCCCGTGTACACGATGTCACGTGACCAATATGGCCGACACCATCTTGCAAATAACGATCCATCCATCCATCTGCCTCGCCTTATTTTGTCGTTTTTTCTTTTTTCGAGAAAAGACACACGAGTGTTTCGTGTTGTTGTAAATTAGCGATTAGAAGAAGGAAAAAAACAAATAATACGAAAAAAGAAAACAAGTTCGTAAAGGTTATCGTATCTGTTAAACGTTTAAACGCAAAAACTTAGCACGTCGAACGTATCAATTTTAAGGAGCAATTCCATTTTGATAAATACATGTGCGATACGAGTTTTGTATCGAGAAAAGGCGACAATAAAAGAGTTTTATTAATATAAACGCACGACGATAAAATATTGAGTAATATGTTTTAATAGGATCATATTCTTATCGAATCTTATCGAAATAATACGTTTATCTTGCTTTCATAAAATCCACTTGCTTACGGTTTATACACAAGTATCGTAATGTTATAGGTATTCGATTGAGCTAAAGTCAAATGCGTATGTTCACCCGACTAGATCGTAATACTGAATTTTTTCAACTTTATTATTACGATCAAAACGATGAATTAATTTTTAATTGAACGAATCTGTTTAAGTCTTACAAATATATATCTAATCGTTAAAAATTGTTCGACGATCGTGATTTCGTTCGAGTCATTGATTTAACAATATTTTTTTAAGATCATGATTATTTCGAATTCGGATAAAAAACAAATTGTCGATGACAAATGATCGATGAGCATACGGTATCGATCAACTCGTTAATAAACTTTATAACATTTTAAATAACACATTGAGACCTTTCTACGGCAATAGGAGTTTAAATATGTATGTAAGAGTTAGGTTAGGTCACGAAACCGAATCCGATGGCTATAGAAAACCACCGGAAGCACGATGGAACTCAGAAATGAACTTTCAACCTAGAAATCGGGCTTCTCTTACTTACAACGAACGAAGTTATGTTATCCAACTTTGATAATGGTTAACGTCAAGCAGTCGGAAATTCATAGTGATTCTTCGGAAAACTCGAAAATTTCTTCGAATAAGTACGTAGTCCAATCGATTACAAGTATTCGACGATAAGACACGTGCTGCAGTTTGCTTAAGAACGAACGAACGAACGAACGAAAGCTATTACATCGGGTATCGTGACGGAACGACCTTGAATGAGGAGAAACTGTCGAAAGTCGAAAGCTATTAATTGCTGACTCAGAGCTCGGACATCATCGCTCCGATACGCATGTATATATATATATATATACATACATACATACACCTACGCACACGTTGTACGATACGAACGAACGAATTTGTAAATTTGAATGTAGGTATACTCTCTCTCTCTTTCTCTGTTTCTCTGTGTGCGCGTACGTGTAGATTGGGGTATGATGTATCTCGTGGGAAGAGGAATTCGTGGAACACAAGTAATGAGAATCTTTCTCTCTTTCTCTTCGTCGTATATTGAAAAGTATTTCACTTAAGTAGAAAAGAAGAACTTGCTAAGGCGGTCTGAATTCTTGGAAATTCAAAGAACTACCTCGAAATTCCTTAAGCGAAGTACATACATACGACCTTGAGAGAAGTCGGTGGAACCTTCTCGAGAGCGAAGTTTCCATGAAAGTTATACGAGACAAGCGGGTGAGGAGTTAAGCGAATAAGGTGGGGGTAACGGTGAATGAGGAGTGGGGGAAGGGGAGAGATGAAGAGGAGGAAGAGGAGTTCTGCGCGTTCGAGGTATATACCTCGGTCGTTGTATCGTTGCCCGGGACCGTGCCATGACCTCACCAACACATCGTGCTAGTTTCGTGTCGAGCTAAGTTCGGAGAACGAGCCATGAAAGAGAGAGAGAGAGAGAGAGACAGAGAGAGGCAGAGATTGAGAGGGAGAGTCTGAGGGAGGGACAGCTTCCCTCGCAACCTCTATCTCCTCTCGTGTTTCATCAACCTCACGTTCGTTCGCTTTCCTCCTCTTTCTCTCTCTCTCTCTCTCTCTCTCTCTCTCTTCCCGTGATACAACTTCAGATAAAAGCTTAGACTCTCGATCGAGTCAATAAGTCAAGCACGAGACTACCATTATCTCGATTATTTCGTCCACTTTTGATCTCGATCGTTAACAGACGGGATCATAGGGCTTTGGGTAAAAATAAGAAAAAGAAAAAGAAAATATATATATATATATAGATATAGATATAGGAAACAACATTTCATTATTTCAAGATGGCGATTAAGAACGACTGAGAAATAATTTCGATAAAAATGTTGGATCGGAGAAAAAAGTTTCTTCGTATTTTAATGCAACGGTAAATCAAGTTAACGAATGTAATCGAATATTTTCTCACAAAGTAGCGCCCATCATTCAGATTGAAATTTGAAAAATTTCATTTCGTAGAATGACGATAAATGAAAGATCCTTCGTTTTAAGGATAGTTAATATCTATGAGAAATAATTTATTTATAACTCGAAAGAAAATTATTCAAACTTCAATTTATTTCACTTCATCGATATTTCACTCGTCGTTCCATTACGCCGATTTCTTATTACGATATTCTTCCGATCGAAATATTTCATGAAATTAATCCGAAACTTTTATTAGTTATCTTACCGGCATAATTACGTAAATATTAACCTACGTAAACTTTCGCGAAGAGAATAAATGAACGAAAAAAATGTTACAAAAAACAAAACAAAACAAAAAAAAGAAAGAAAGAAAGAAAGAAAGAAAGAAAGAAAGAAAGAAAAAGCAAAAAGGAAAACGGGCACGTACCACGCACATGTAAATATTAAAATCACATTTGTTGTACGAATCTCGTTTGTTATACCATCTTACTTTCAAATTTGATTTTACCTCGGCATAGTTCGAAATAACAGTAAAAGGATACGCGTGTATAGTAGAGAATATAACAGGAAACTCGCTACGAATGTCGAACTAGAAACGGGGTAAAGTCCTGGTATGCGATGACTACCCTCCACTTCCGCCCTTCTCGAAAGGGGATGGAATGCGTTTACCGGCGTACGAAGAGGGGTGGCTTGCACGTTGAATACGGGGTGAGAGAGAGAGAGAAACAAAGAGAGAGGGAGAGAGAGAGAGAGAGAGAGAAAGAGAGCGAGGGAGGCTGACACCGGATAGAATCGATAGTAACTTTGTACGGACACAAGAGCTTCCACCTCCTCTTTTCAAGGGAGGGTGGAAATTCATCGCAAACACACATACACGACGCATACGTACACACACACACACGATTCGATGAAAACGTGTGAGATGGGTTAGAACGAAAGGACAGAGACTGTCTCTACGTGTGCGTGTATATATATGTTGCGTGTATACATACGTGTGTGTATACGAGAGAGAGGAGAGTATATGTATGTGTACTTTAGCCCCGATCAAGGCCGTTCGTTCGCTCACCGCGACTGGGATCGACGTGATTCCAATTTACTCGTTCTCCCTCCTCCCTTTCCCTCTCCATTCCTCTCCACCCTCTCATCCCGCCTATCCAAATCCTTCTCACCGAACGATAGTTTCAATCCACGTGCCAAATTCCACGCGTAGAGAAAGAGGGAATATCGTCTCTGCGATTATTATAACCGGTTGCGAATAGTGCGAGGTCATGTCGTGGAACAGATGAAAATACACAACGAAAGAGAAACTATCGACGAACTAAACGCGAAATGCGTAATATAGTTGAGTAAATATTAATCTTTCGTATCTACCCGTTTCCAAACGATATCGTCGTCGTCGTCGTAGTCGTTGTCGTTGTCGTTATTGTCATTGTAGTGGTACGATCTGAACCTTTACAGTCTCTCGATTGGTTCACGGAGTGCAAACGTAATCTCAAATAGAAATGGGAGGAAACAAACCGGTTTATTTTCTATCATGGAAGCGTATTATCTTATGAAAAAAAAAAAGATCGAAATAAATAAAAGAAATAAAGAAGAAAAATAAAAAAACGATACAGAAAAAAGAAAAAGCACATACCCGAGACCGCCTATAACGATCGGATGAAGTACGAATAATGAAAAAAAAAATGTAGAGAATAAGAGAAAAAAAAAATGAAAGAAAAAAGTATAAAAAAAAAAAAGAGAGAGGGGAAAAAAGCAAAAGTACGACCGATGACCGACCGTCTAAAAGTCGACGTTGCAAAGAAAGAAAATAACGGAAGTAAAGGCTAAAGACACGTAATAAATGAGTGCATCGCTTAACACCTCTCCTCTCTCCCTATCTCATATGTAAATGAGGAAAATCATTGTCGGCTCGATCACAAAGTATATCGAGTTTCGAGACTCTAGAGTATACCGCTATTTGGAAAACGATCCGGATAAGGCAAGCAAGCAAGTAAGCAAGCAAGCAAGCAAGCAAGCAAGCAAGCAAGCAAGCAAGCAAGCAAGCAAGCAAGCAGCTCCTACAAGAGAGCCACTCGTGTGCAGATCTCTGTCCTTGAATACGAAGGAGGATGAAGTCGGTGTTTCGTGTGTGTATTTGCGCGTGTATTCGTGTTGTACGCGTTCACGCACCGTGGGACGACGCAACGTACGATATCCTGTTCTGCTTAGTATGTATATATATATATGTATATATATGCATATATATGTATGTATGTAGGTATATATATATATATATTTGGACGTGTTGAGAGCGAGCACACCTATTTCCATGTGTTTGTGCTTGGTCGTAACGCATGTAAGCAGAATGCAAACAGCTGCCGGGAATGCGGGAGACAGCAGGCACTCGAAACGAGCATTAATGTCCCTCTTCGGCCATGTTACATAAACCGAGTGGACTTTTCTCTCTCGCTCTCCGTTTCTCTCCGTCTTTCTCTTTTCAACCGATTCGTTACGAAGAATATCAAACGCAAATGCGGCGACAATGAGAACGACGACGACGACGACAGCGACGACGACTATGGCGATTAGCTTTCAAAGAAATTATCGCTAAGCATTTTCCTACGACTTCCGTTTCTTGCGCAACTACGTTCGTATTACGTTAACAAAATCGAACGAGCAGACGTTAATTCGCTTATCTCTTCTCCGTTTCTTTTCTTTTCTTGTCTTGTCTTTTTCTTTTCTTTTCTTTTCTTTCCTTCTTTTATTTATTTCATTTTATTATTTATATTTCGTCTACATGCGCGTTCTTAATTACTTAATTACAAAAGAAACTGAAATAAGCGCATCTTGTTAAAGCGCTTTATCGGTAGGTTAAATATCGCTTGTTAAACTCTTATCGTCGTACACTTTTATTGATATTCCGTATTTATCAAATAAGGCGGCCATGTTCTTCTATACACTCGCTAAAAATATTACGTTATTACTTGGAGTCACGTGGAACACGATTCTCGAAAGTTGATTCGTTCCGTTCGTCTTAAAGCGGGAGATACAAAGAAAGACGTATACTCGTCTCCCTCTCTCTAACTTTTTTCTCACTTTCAAGAGGGAGAAATGTTATCGGGTATAGCATTTTCCATTCGAGAGCGTTACGTCAGTCGTGTAATCGAACACGATAAGGGAACGAGAGATATCGGGGGATGTGATGGTGGTGGGTGATGGTGTGGCGTTGCTTGGTTGCGTGCGACTCTCTCGCGCGCGCGTTCGTGTGTGGTGTGTGCGAGAGAGAACGTGTGCGCGAGCGCGAATGCTCGGCGAAATGAAATTATTATTCGCTTCGGTGCCGGCGACGATTGCGTAGATTTGCGTGCACGTGTGCCGCATGTTTTCGCGCGTCGTCGGCCGTCACCGTCGCCGCCGCCGCCGCCGCCATGATTGCCGGCGTGGCCACGTCGCGTATACTCGAGTGACTAATCGCTTACGAATCGCTCTATACGACGTTCGACTTATCACACGAGGAGAAGCTTATAATAATCGTCGATTAGGACATAAAATCCGTCGATCGTCGACATTTTCGCTGCGTTCCATTCGAATCGAATTTACATATCCTCAACGGAATACGGAAGATCGTAAATACGGGACTCGTAAAAAAGTGAAGGTTAACAAGATTGTTTATATATATATATATATATATATATATATATATATATGATATATGTATATATAGTGTATTATTTCGGTCAAATAACTTTGTTCGGTCGACGAAGTTTTTTCCGTCTTAGGTTACATCTAAACGAAGAATGATTTTTTATCAGAACCGAGCCGATAAATAGATCGTCGTATTTCGAAATACCATATATCTGTTATATTTTATTTCGCACGTTGGCACGTGTGAGATATTTTTGTGAAGCGTGTATTTGGCAACACTGGATACCGCAGACATTTAATTATCGCGAAACAATCGACTATAAACAAAACGTATTAGTATTTATAAATACAGAGCGTTTCCGACCCGATGGTAATGCCGGAAGGAGGGTGAATCTGCATGAACAAATAACTCGATACCGTAGATCGGCGTTTTACGGTTAAGATAGGAGCACACGTTTTCGAATAAATCGACTTGGAATATTCGTCGATTACGAACAATGTCAATGATATTATTCGATACAGCGTATAAATAATACAGCACCATGCCGAGATACGTCAAAAATACACGTTAGCAAAATGCGTTTACGTTCGGTAGACGTTTCGAATAGCTGCGTAGTTAGGGTCATATATTTTTACGATACTTAAAGGTCGAATATTTGTCGGACGTATCATTATCGCATAAATACCTGCCAAACGCAACAAACGAGTTTACTCGAGCTAATCCTCTTGTAGCAACCGATGATACTTTTGACCTGGCTTTACCTGCTCGTATCTCTTTTTGGTCGGAGTCTTTGCGGTCGTGTCTTTCGAGATAATTATAGTATTGTATTCTATCTTGACCATCGACTTCGTAGAAACAACCATTCAAAAACAGAGACGCCATTCAAAACGACGTAATTACGCGTCTAATGCGAGCTAATCGACAACGACAATAACAACGATAAAAACAACGACGACAACAAAATTCTTGTCGTCGGTTCGTTCTTAACGTGGTATAAACTTTGAAATAAACACGAGCCAATTTGGTCTTCTTTCGAAACGGATAAGAAAAAAACAGGTTGCTCTTGAATCGACCAGTAAGGTTAGACGCTCGGCATCTCGTAGTAGAAGTTTGGTTGTCTTCTCAAAGTTGCACGAGGTCAAAGAGACAGAGATAGATAGAGACAGAGAAAGAGAGAGAGTAAATGAAACTTTTTGTAACCAATCGAACGACACAGCGTAGTTTCCCGTTAGGAAAAAGATTCTCAACGAATAAATAGATGTTTGCGAAAGTGTAACACGTTCTTTCGATCGTTCCAAGTATCTATCTCTGTCTCTCTCTCTCTCTCTCTCTCTCCATCTTTCTCTCCCTCATTTTTACCGCGTTGAAAGTTACGAGATCTAATCTAGAACTACGCGATTTTATTTGCCATACGTAAATTCTCCCACGTATCTCTCTTTTAACGATTCACGATTCGATCGTTTGATACCTGCTTGAAGGATTGCTCGTGGAAAAAAAAAAGACGCAAACAAAATACAAAAAACAGGTTATTTCCTCGTTACATAAGCGTTCTCCTTAGAAAACGTATATTCCTAAGAATTCAAGATACGTATGTGTATAATTTATATATACACACAAACACACACACACACACACACATATATAGATCAAACAAGACGTACGGAGTATAAGAGACGATGTAAAATATCGTCTTAAGCGGAAAAGATGTGCCAGTTGATCGAGAGGATTAACTTCTCAGACGTATACCGGTATTGGCTTTTCCGTTCGCTTCGTAAAGGGATCAAGGCCAAGAGGCAGAAACCGTAGAGTCGATTCCAATGACTCTGAATGCCGGTGAAACGCGACGGTGCTACGGTACATATTTCCTTCTTCGTTTCGATGAAAAGAAAAGAAAGAAAGAAAGAAAGAAAGAAGTATGAAGAAAGAAAAATAAAGAAAAAAGTATATATAGAAGAAGAGAAAGAGACAGACAAAGAGATAGAGAGAGGAAGGGAGGGAGAAAGAATTAAAAAAAAAAAGTTAAAAAGAAAAAAAAAAGCAGAGCACTTTGGTAGAACGATATCCGTAGAAGCGAGGCAGGCGAGCAAGCAAGCAAGGAGGCAAGCAAGCGGCGGGCACACGCGCGAGCACGTGTGCGTGAATGCACAGGGAATTTTTTTTGTGCCAGCCAGGCAGCAGCCAGCAGCAACCAGCAGCCAAGCCAGCAGCAGCAGCAGCAGCAGCAGCAGCAGCAGCAGCAACGGAGAGTAATCGTGCCTCGAGACTCGACCGCTCGCTCCGTTCGCCTCGGTCATGGGTGGTGGTATGGTAGAGGGGGAGAGCTGCATCGCTGTTCGGGGTCGGAGCGAACGAACGAGAACGAGCGAGCGAGCGAGAATATAGAAAGAGAGTGAGCGAGAGAAAAGTCGGCGGCGCGGCACGGCGCGTATGGAACGGTGGTGGGGAGAGAACCGCGTGGTGGGGAGAAGAACGGGTCGTTTGGGTGTCGGCGGTGGTGTAGAGTATGAGTGGTGGGGGAAGTCTGGCTCGAGCAACGACGCGCCGTCCGTGGTGGGGGGCGAGTTCTCTCGACTGCCGCAGTAGAGTAGCGGCCTTCGACGCGATCTGATCTTGGTTCTCTTCGAGAAAGTGTGCGCGCGCGCACACGTACATACACGTTGTGTTACATATATACATATGTGTGTATGGATATATACGTATGTACTTTAACGTCCTACTCTCCCCTAAATACGGTGCTGCGCCGAGAACTTAACGCACTGCGCAGGCCACTTTTCTTCTCTCTCTCTAACCGTTCTCATCTCGTCTCATCTCGCATAATGCCGGCCCTTTCTCTTTGTATACTTCTTCGTCCCAGCTGAAACGTGAATTTTCTTTCTCGAACGAACGAAGGCAGAGATAGAAAGGAAGAGGGAGATAGGGATAGAGCGAGAGCGAGAGAGAGAGAGAGAGAGAGAGAGAGAGACTGGTGTTTTTACTGGTGTTTTTTTTTGTGAAAAGACAAATTACAATTTTTTGTTTCTCCTTATTTTTTTTTTATCGTCATCGTCACCTCGCGAGCTACGTTCTCAGTGGGATGTTTCCAGCGGATTTACAGTGAATCAGTGAATCAGTTTCGTTTTTTTTTTGTCTTCTCTCTTTGGACTATAATCAGTGAGTGCCGTTGCGCGTAATTCTCCGTAAATTTCCTGCTTTTTCTTACTTCTCGTTGCGAGAGACCTTTTTTTTTTTTTCCTCACTCTTTTTTGTGAGGTCGTTCCGTTAAACGCTCGAGTTCTTCCGACACGTCGCAAGGGATCACCTTCTTATATATACGTACATAAACATACATACAACAAACACAATATACATACATACATACATACATACATACATACATACATACATACATACATACATATATACATAATACTTATGTATCTCTTACTGTGTGTGCCGTAAAAAAAGTATAGAGGAAGAGTGAAGAAGGAAGTGGTGCATCGGTCGTGGCGCGAAAGGAAAAAACGAGAGAAAGAAAGATAGAGAGACAGACAGAGAAAGAGAGAGAGAGAGAGAGACAGAGTAATAGAGTTGGCGAGACATCGAGAGTCAACGAGGAAGAAAGACAGAAGAGTGTACTACTCTTGTGTGTGTGTGTGTGTGTGCGTGCGTGCGTGCGTGTGTATGTGTAGTAGTGAGTGAGACAGAGAGAGAGAGAGAGAAAGAAGCCGGGGAGATCGACCATTGTTCGTCGGTCGATCGACGACTAGCAGGAGTCGCTTCGTGCACGTTCGGCAATCTTCGTGGCTGATCGTCGACGCGTAACTCTCTGCTCTTTTGCCGCACGCCGTGCAGATCTCTCGACGTCGCACGCAGTAGTGCGCGCGACAGGGTTAACCCGACGAGAGAAGTCGGTAGTGCGCTCGTTTCTTCTTCTTCTCTGTCGTTATTATTTCCTTCGGAGTAGTGATAGCGTGATATACATATACACGCATATATATATATATATAGAGAGAGAGAGAGAGAAAGATACATAACATATATTTTTTCTGCGTTTGATCGTTCTCAACTACTGACGTGTCTTTAAAAGTTTTTCTTTTCTTTTTTTTTTGGTGTTCTCTTTGTGTGTTGGTGGTTGGTCGTCCTCCGCGCTCCGTCTTTGTTCAATCTGTGTGTTTTCTCGTCAATGTGTGTGGTATTATCGAGAGAAAAGTTAATATATATATATTATATATATATATATACATAAATCGAGAAAAAATCGTGGCGCGTTTGGAGGAGAAAGAAATTGTCGAGACGTCGCTTTCTAATACTAGTAATAATAATAATAATAATAATAATAATAATAATAATAATAATAATAGTAGTAGTAGTAGTAGTAGTAGCAAAAAAAAAATAATAATACGCAGTGTCGAAGAAGGGAAAATTTTCACGGGCAAACTCGAGACGGTTCGCGAGAAGCCGTCTCGAGAGATGAACCTTCGCGGTAGGGCGAAGAGTAGTATTGTGATTCGTACGATGATTACGAAGAGTGATAAAAAGGTGTTGGTGAATATAACGAATACGAAGACGAAGTCGAAGACGAAGTCACCGAAAATAATTAACGGATTAACGGTAATAATAGTGCCGAGAGCGTGCGGAGATAAGAAGAGAGGAAGAAGGACGACGAAGACGAAGAGGATAGAAAACGTAAAAGCAGCATGCCACCAGTGTTAGGAGGCGCGGCAATGGCGGTCCTTCCGGTAAGCCCGCAGACGGCTACGCAGGGTAACCCGCACCACCACCACCATCACGGTCATCACGTACACCAAGGGCAAACGCAGGTTTTGATCGCGGCCGCCGGCGCAGGCACGCAGGCTCAGCCGCAGCTGCTTTATCAACCTTATAATCTGATGCCGGCGACTGGTTCGCCGTCGCATCAGCCACCCTTTCAGCAACATCATCATCAGTATCAACATCATCAACATCAACAGCAACAACAAGCTCAACAGCAGCAGCAGCAACAACAACAGCAACAGCAACAACATTCGTCGCCTCCACCGACGCAACATCAACAACAACAACAACAACAGCATCAACATCATCCGGGTGCCGCCCAACAACAGACCAGTTTTCTCACGAACGACGTTGGAAACGCCGTAACCACAGCTGCGTTGGCCTTGTAAGTTTCTTCTACAACCAAAACTTATCTTATTCCCGTTTCCGAGATTATTCTTTCAAGGTCTTTCGATATATATATATATATATGTATATATGTATCGAAAAGTTACAAATTCTGTTTTTAAAGCTCCGCGTACGAAACTCGCGTTGACGCGGTTCTTTCTAACCTTGACTCAAGGTCGTTGTTCTTACTCCTAAATACTTGCTCCATTTTTTCCTTCCTTCTTTTCATTTCTCTTTTTTCTTTTCTCTCTCTCTCTATCTCTCTTTTTCTCCTATTCCACTGAAACAACGATCGATTTATGTTCCAAGTATGCGATATATACAAAAAAAATCTAACCAGCGAAAAAGAATTTAAAAGAAACTTTGGAATCAAGGTCGATACTTTTCGAATCGAGTAGAGATATACTCTCGAACGTTTTTTTTTTTTTTTTTTACACATTCTAACGATCGCTGAAATCCTTACGAAAAAAAACCCGTCTTTTTTAAATTTAATTTTAAATCCGGCGACATTATCGAGTAAGATTGAGGCAGGACGATAGTGTATATATATAATTATTATTATTATTATTATTTTTCTCATGAATATCTTCGGATCGTCGAAGACCTTTTGAGGAGAAACTCCTTTTTTTCTTTTTTCTTTTTTTTAAGTATCGACTATATCGGCGATGTTTTCGAACTCGTAAGATTAAGGCTAAAGGATTATATATACATTTATTTATATATATTTATATATATATTCTATGGATATATTCATGGCAAGTTCTAAGCTATACGTTAGCGATCTCGTCGTTCCAACGTAAGCGTACACCTTTTACGCGGTCAGAATGAGTCGGATCGCAACCGAGACTGGATCTTCGCAAAACTGGTTTTCTTCTTGGTAGTTGCGCAACTGGTCTCTCTTTCTTTCTTTCTTTTTCCTTTCTTTCCTTCTTTCTTTCATGAATACGTTAATCGTCTTAAAAAAAAAAAAAGAAAAGAAAAAGAAAAAAGATGTTAGAAACTTCCCTCCCACTTATCTTCATTTCCCGTTCTACCGATCGATATTTTCCATTTAACAAGTGAATCCTTCTTAAAACTCACACGGTCATGCAGGAGGAGATTCAACGCCGTTCGGAAAGAGTATCGTTACCCTTGGTAATAAGCTCGAAGTTACGACAACTATTACCATAAATATGATAATCGTATTCGGAAATCGACCTCCATTTCGACTAAACCGCAACGTAATTTATGATAATTTTGATCGTAGATAAACGACGAGAAGAGATGAGAAGAACGCGTTGTTACATTCTCGGCCGTACCGGGAGATGTCTACCGTAGTACTATATTCTGGCGTACCATAAAATATTACCCTCTTATGTACGGAACAAAAATTTTACGACCGGTGCGACTTCTCGCACTAGTACGTACAATATCGTCTCGTTCCGATCGAAAAGATATCCTTAAGATCGACGAAGAGAGAGAGAGAGAGAGAGAGCAATACTCGTGGACGAAATCGATATCGTACAAACAAAAGTCGCTAATCGATTCGAACGACGAAATAATTTTTGCGAGAGTTTCACTCGAGTGAAACTCGATGGAATTATGTTTGGATATTATACTCGGAAAACGACCTTTTGTTTTTGCACGTTGCGCTTAATAATCCTCGATTACCATTGAATATATCGATTCCAATTCTGGAATTCCTATAATTTCTAATTATGTAAAGGTATACGAATGAAAAAGCTTTGTGAATGAAAAAGAATTTTCTATTCGATATGTGAAAATAATTGTATGAAACAGGTTTAATGATCTGTGACGCACGAATAAAGAAAAAAAACTGATACTCATTGGAGTATATTTAAACGTTTCATTGATGTTAAAAAAAAAAAAAAAATTAGTATCTATAATAAAATATCAATAAATACGATATAAGCGACGCAATCCAGAAGCAATCCTGATTATTTATACTTATAAAAGTATTCCTATGTATTTACAATAATACTTATCGTTAATTACGGATTATATATGAATCAAAACCCGTTCGTGTTAGACGTCGAGTTCCTCTCGAAAAAATAAAATTCGCATTTTTCCTTTTTGACCAGTGATGTAAGGGGTGATGGAGGGGGGGGGATGGTTGACATAGATACCGAATGAAGAAATGTTGCGGAGACTGCTATTAAAAATGATAATCGAAAGAATTTAATTTATCCGGATTCGCGCCTATCACTGAATTTTTGGAATTCCTCGGGAAACAGAAGAGATTCTAAAATGGAGTAAAGGATAAGAGCGAGAAAGAGAAAGAGATAAAGATAGAGATAAGAAATAATAGTGGTATAAACTAAGCGATATAATCGGGGGAGGAGGAGCAGTAGGGATGGAGGGGTGGTAGAGGTAGGGGTCCTGGGAAAATGTAACAATGCGGTTAATCGGGCGCCTGGCTGGCTCTTCGACCTAAAGGCAACAACGAGAGGAGCAGTTGGGGTGTGAGGTGTAAAGGGATGAGGGGTGTTGGGTGCTGGGTACATTTATACGTGGGTCTACCGATGGCGTTGCCGGTGGTTGATGATGGTGTGTGGTAGCGATGTGGTGGTGTTCTCTCGAGCTCCGACCTGGTAGGAGGGGGGAAAGGGTCCGAGGTTTGCTGAAAAAAGTTTTGAGACGCCAAGCATCGTTGCTCTCTCTCTCTCTCTCTCTCTCCCTCTTATGCTTCTCCCTTTTGTTAACTTGGCCTCGAGTAGAAGGAAGAGAGAGAGAGAGAGAGAGAAATCACGAAAGTCCGGCACATTCTATGGAAACACACAAAGGCACTGCTGGTCCCTTTGTTATCCTAGAGGGTTTCTACCTGCTCTTTCTCTTACTCTCTCTTTCTTTCTCTCTTCCTTTACCGGTGTGGCTCGCGAACAATGTAACGTTCCACTGAACAAAATCGTGATGTTGAGAGGAACGAAAGAGGGTGAAAATGAAAGAGGTAAAAGATATATATATATATATATACATATATATATCCGGGTGGAGGCGAGGGGTGAGGAGAAGAGCAAAGGGGCAAGGGCCGTCGTAAAAAAAAAAGATGAAGAAAGAAAAAGGTAACAATTTCTCTCGACGACGAGTTACGAAAGAAGAGCCTCGCTATGGCCTGTGCTGGTATGTACGAGTCGAGGTCGTTCAAGGTCGTTCGATCGAGTTAATCGTTCTTGCACATTCGTGCCGATAGTAAGTAAGAAACTAAGTAAATAACTATCGCTTTGATCGATAATTATAATAGATCGATCGATGAACTCTCCGGTGGGGTTTGTTGGAACGGATATCTCGAATCGTTTATCGAATGTTTCGTCGAAATTGAACGTTTAGCCGACGTTATTTGATAATGCACGATGGATGGCAAGCGCAAGAACCGATCGTTGTTATCATCGTTGTTGCTCGAACGAATAAACGTTTATCGTCCAATATTATCCTAAAGTTTAGAAACACAACTTTGACGTTATATAAATTATTTTATATTTCGACGTCTACGTTGTGATATCGGAGAATATGAACGATGATTGCGAAGGAATAAGGTCGAGATATGTGTTTGTATTTGTTAAAAAAATTCTATCTGATAGATATCGAAGTAACGTAAACTATGATCTAAACGGAACGACCATTTGCCATTTTATTTTGGTAATTTTAGTAACTCGAGAACGTCTTATGTAAGGATCGTCATTTTATACGATTTCTTTTTTATTCCTTTTTAACGAACGTTAAATACCACAGTCTACATTATTTCGTAATTAATTCGTTACAATTTATACGCGCGTAATTTTGGATTGTCGTAAAATTAAGCGTACCTAATTCAACGTAAATCGGAAGAAACGATTCTTCGAGTTATTGGGTCGTCGATGATACTTTTCATCGCAGTACCAGTTGGTAACTGAGCTTAAGATTGAAAGATAGAAAGAAAAAAAGAAAGAAAGAGAGAGAGAGAGAGAGAGAGTTTATATTCGCAAAGCGCCCCTCATAAAGAGCGTTTATTTATGTACGTCGGACTTTCGTTGTCGTCGACGACGTCCGTCGGCAAATGGCGGACGTTAGACTCGAGATTATTCGATCTTTGTCATAGACTCGCGATCTACGTCGGGAGGAAGACGTTTAAAAAAAAGAAGAAGAAGATAAATATAAAAATGAAAAGACAAAAAACAGACTAATAAAATAAAATTAAAAAAAAAAAAAAAAAGAAAAGAAAAAAATTCAATTTTTAAATTCGTCGTTGCCACGTTTCACGAAATTGTACAGATATACTTTTTGTCTGATCGTTCATTTTTTCTTCGAGAGATACACGTACAATTTGTAATATATATATACACACACACATTTTACACAAACCAAAATATGGTGTAGTATATATATACACGACACTATATATATATACACACATTATATAAGTGTGTATAGTATATATATTAAATACGCACTATTTATATATATATATATAATACATATACATTTCCACACATTTTACTATATAATTTGGATGTATAAACATTACAATCTTTACAATACTCTCTCGCACGTCCTCTTGGAATAATTCGCAAGAGAGAGAGAGAGAGAGAGAGAGAGGAGAAAGACGAGACTCGGGGTTAGTCTCGGGCCTTGCAAATGGCTTCGCCGGTATATATCTGCTCGGTCATTGCGGTCGGCTTCTCTTTCTCGATTTATTGCCCTTCTCTCTCTCTCTCTCTCTCTCTCTCTCCCTTCCCTTCTTTCTCCTCTCCTCTCCTCACCTCTCCTCTCCTCTCTGGGAGCAGCGCTGAATCACAACCGCAAATATCCTCCTCCGGTAACTGGCTCTACCGGTTGCCGTCGCTGCGTCGTGTCTCTTCGAGTTCGAAGAAGCAAGAGAGAGAGAAGGAAGTAGAAGTTTGCACGCGAGAAAGAGAGATACAAGAGAAATAAGATGGTAATGTAGTAGTACTAGTAGTAGTAGTAGAAGTAGTAGTAGTAGTAGTCGTTGGTATTGGTAGTGTGGAGAGAAGAGAGTCCACATATTTTACAATCGGCTAGTTGCACGCAACGTGGCCGACTACGACGACGACAACGAAGAGACGACTATCACGACTACGACGACTACGACGACTACAACGACGACGACGGACGGGGCCACGATCTAGGTCAATAGAGAGGTTTCTCTCGCTTTGTCCTCCGTACGTATCTTTCGCTTGCGTAATCTATGAATTCATTAACGCGGCGGATCGCCACCGACGATGGCTGTTACTACCGTTGCGCCCTGCTTGTGAATGTGGATGTAGATGTGGATGTCGCTTGGAATGTTAACCTCAGACGACGACGACGACGACGACGACGATGACGGTTCCTCGTGGAAAATTTTTTTAATTCGTCGTCTTGTCCTTGCTCTATTTTCTTTTTTCTCTTTCTCTCTTTCTCTCTCTTTTTATTTATTTATTATCATTTTTTTTTTCGTTAAATGATTAAAATTCAGAATGGAAAAGTTAAGATATATAGTTGTAAAATGAATATTTATATGTGTATATATTTATTTCAAAGATCAATGATCATAAGGATCAGGAATGATCCTTATATCGATATAATCGTGAAACGGATAAACGAAAATATTTCTGGTACTTCGGCATATATATATATATATATATATATATATATATATATATATATGTTTTTATAATAACGACGACTATGATGATCTTGTTAATATTTTTATCGTTGTTGCTTTTTGCCTTTTTTCTCCGCTGAAATTTCAATAAAAGATGGAAAGATTAGAGAATCGCGAAAAAGATAAACGAAAATATTTGTGATACTTTGGCCCATATATACATATCAATGATGATCCCTTTTAATATTTTTATCGTCGTTGCTCTCTGACTTTTCTCTTTTTTTTCTTCTTCTTTTTTTCAATAAAAGATGAAAAGATCAGAGAATCGCGTAAAAGATGAACGAAAATTCGTAATCCTATTCAAATCATACATCAATGATCCTTTCGATGTTTTTATCGTGCTTTCTCTTCTTTCATTGAATCAACAAAAAAAAAAGATAATAATAATACAGTAATAATAATATGGAAAGATTATAGAAAGTTTATGAAAAACGCAATCTTTTTTTTTTTTGCTTTTTATTCTTTTTTTCATTTGCGATACTTCGATCGTATATGTTATAACAAGCGACGATCCACTTAAACGTTTTTCTTTCTTTTTTTTTTCCCTAGATAATTACGAAATGGAATAAGAGAGAGAGAGAGAGAGAGAGAGAGAGAGAGAGAGAGAATGAAGTCGATGTTTCGCGTACGTTAAAGTCGTACACCAAAATGGCGACTAGCGTACTTTCTCTAACGGCTCTTCGTCTCTCTTTCTCTCTCTCTCTCTCTCTCTCTCTCTTTCTCTCTGTGTCTCTCATGATATTAATCGGCGCGTTACGCGACGTGTGTCTTGTTTCGCCGAGCAGCCAGCAGCAAGCAGCAGCAGCACCACGTGTATGCACGAACGTAATTTGTTCTGGGAGTTACCGCGAGAGGCTAACATGTGAAAGTAATTATCCAGTTCGCGTTGATCGTTTGGAGAATTCACGCGGCATACATGCATATGGATACACGCGTTCGCGCGTATATACGTACGTATACGGATACACGGAGTTACAAATACACCGAAAAGTATTTTACGTACATATACGAACACGTTTTACCACGCTGCATCGGTTTCTCTCTATATAAACCCAGACGAAACCACGACCTAGGAGCAGTCAGCGAACGGATCTTCGTTTCCTCGTCGAGTAATTACAGAGAGAAAGAGAGAGAGAGAACGAGAACGAGAACGTTACTTGATTCTCATATACCATCTGCCCTCTCTTTCTTTTTCTCTTTTTCTCACACATACATACACCATATATATACAATTGCGCGCACATATGTACGTATTAAGAAATATATGGTATCTCTCTACTCTCGAAGCGTCGGCCTCGTGACTCGAGTCCGAAGGTCGAAGGAGTCATCTCTCTGTCTGTCTTTCTCTCTCTCTCTCTCTCTTTCTCTCTTTCTCTCTTTTGCTCTCACATTCCTCACGCGAATCTCTTCTTATCCGTCTGATCGTTCCGCATAAAAATTGATATCTCTCGACTTGTCACTCTTCTCTCTCTCTCTCTCTTTCTCTCTCTATCTATGTCTCTCATTCTTTTATCTTATCGTCGTTATCAAAGGAGGGAGAAAGACAGATGCAGTGGGTCGTCGCGTTATCATAAAAAATTCGTCTCCTCCTCCTCCTCCTCCTCCTCCTCCTCCTCCTCTCTCTTCTCTTTTCTCATATCGGCTATCTTCAAACACATCCGACTAAAATAAAGCAGCCGTCGTTCGTTCGTTCGTTCGTTCGTTCGTTCGTTGGTCGCTAGTGAAAGAAAAAAAAATAAAAATAAAATAAAAGCCGGTTATACGCGTTCTCTCCGACTCGTCGTCGTCGTCGTCGTCGTGGTCTTCGTGGTCGTCGTCGTGTACGGACTCGTCGTATATATAACGAGAAGTCCGGCTTATCGTGATACTCTCTTATAAGCAATGCCATTGAAGAAACGGGTCATAAAACCGCTGTAGGCTGAACGTTCTCAATGTGTGTATACGTCTATATGTATATACGTACGTTGTTACGTACATACATAAAAACGCGTAATATTGCTCACTATGTATCTTCTGCTTCCTCTCCTTCACCTCTTCTTCTTCTTCTTCTTCTTCTTCATTCGTATTACTTTAATTTTATGTATATATGTATGTATATATGTATGTATATATATATGAGTGAGGGAGAGAGGAAAGGATTATAGTCCTTCGTTGATTCGGTCAGTACGAGTAACACGATTTGTATCGTGTAAATATGAAATTGCGTAATCCCTGTAATATCTCTCTCTCTCTCTTTCTCTATTTCTCGTACTCTATTTCTTGCATATCTTTGTACGAGATATGTATATATAGATATATATATATATATATGTATATATGTCTACTTCGTCTCGCTCTTTAAAACGTCCAAAAGTAAATTATGCAAGACTAAGTAGATAGATACATGCATACGTACGTATATATCTGTGTAGATACTTAGTAGTT
This sequence comes from Vespula pensylvanica, assembly GCF_014466175.1. Classification (NCBI taxonomy): domain Eukaryota; kingdom Metazoa; phylum Arthropoda; class Insecta; order Hymenoptera; family Vespidae; genus Vespula; species Vespula pensylvanica. The sequence goes on along the minus strand of NC_057708.1, from coordinate 289,386 downwards.
AATTACGTATATCAAGGGAAACATTGTTCGTATGTATGTATGTACGGCATATACTTAGTTACCTCTCGGAAAAGAAATAACGTCTGTTTGTTTAACGTTGTTGAATGTGAACCGTGAACTTTGACGTGAGATAGATGTATTGTATACAAATTTATACGACTTTCGAAGATGTACTATATATTTATGTTCGTTCGTAGAGAATCGTTACGGATAAACGTAGCTTTTCTTGTCGATCTAAGTAAGTATATCCTACTTTTCTTTCCTTCTCTCTCTCTCTCTCGCTCTCGCGCGCGCGAACACACATATACTTTCTATTGTCTGTCAGACGTTGTAAATTTATCGAGAAACATACTTTGTTTTCGTCACGTCGTTACCGTTCGCGATATTTCACGGAGTAGAAAAAAATGTCTTTCTCTTTTGGATCAAAGTATATACATATAGATGTATGTGTGTGTATACGTTTGAATAGCAACGTTCGAACGTTTATTATATTATATTGTAAAAACTGTTTCTATAGTCGGAGAAAGAAAGAGATAAACGGAAAGAGTAGACAAAGTCTATAATCTATTTCTGTGAGATAAACGAGTGCGAGAAATAAGATGAAATGAAACGAATAAATAAATGAAAGGAAGAAGTAGAAGAATGCATTTTGGCGATAAAGAAAAACGAGAGAAAAAAAATGTACGTAGAGGGTAAAAAAAGAAAGAAAGAAGAAAGAGAAAGAAAAAGAGCAAAAGTAAAAGCAACGTTGTAACGGGATGGACATGGCATAAAAATACATATATGTATATAGCCAGGGGAAAGACCGATAAAAAGTTAATAATGAAATGAAAATAAACCCGAGAGATTTTACTACGGTATGTAATAATTGGTTATAGTCGTAACTCGTTTATAAATGGGCGCTCTCTAAAGCTGGATGTATGTATATAATCTATCTATCTGTGTGTGTATGTACACACGCGCACGCGCACGCTCGCACGGATCGTGCGGAATTCGTGGTGGAAGATGAAAGAGAGAAATCTCACTTGGCTGCGATCCCGAGCTGACGAGAGCGAAATAATTTCGCATTTGGAATATCCCTAACTAATTTGCATGTATGCATGAAAGACGGGGAGAGAGATATATACGTACAGATAAAAAAACAGAGATAGAGATAGAGATAGAAACGAAAAAAAAAAAAAAGAAAGGAACGAAATAAATGTAAATTTATTATTATCGAATTTTGTTGTTATTTATTTCGCAATTTTTCGAATGTCTTTCGATCGATATTTGAAAGCTTCTATCGCTGAATATATAACATCTTTCTCTCTCTCTCTCTCTCTCTCTCTCTCTTTCTCTTTTTCCTTCGTGCTTTGCATTTGTTAGCCGCGTGTCTTTTTCGACCGTCAACGATATTCTTGTCGTCGTTGGCGACGGTGGCCTTACGCAAGTAGTCTTTCATCGTGCGTACAACGAGCGAGAGATAAGTAAAATCCAAAGTCGAACGAACAAATAATCTCTATCTCCGTCTCTTTCTCTCTTTTTCTTACTATCGTATCTTTATGGCTTTTAATATACATAAAATTGAAAAAGCGATTGCGATCGCTCGAGACTGGTTTTCATAAAAAAAAAAAAAAAAAAAAAAAAAAAAACGCATCGTATCTATGTGTCCGATTAATATCGTCGTCGTTTGTTGAAAAAAAAAAAAACAAAGACAAATAAACGTGAAAATAAAAGAAAATGAATTCTTTCTTGCGGAAAGAAACGTACTACTTTATCGAAATGGATTCAACCCATCCGGAGAGAGATATAAAAAGATAGAAGAAACGAAAGTTTCGGATAAACGAGCCAAATTTCTTTTTTGGAGCAAGGTCTTGTTGTTGTTCTCCATCGAAATAGTTCCTAAGGGCAACGAAGAAAGAGAGAAGCGGAGAAAGAGTAAGATCATCGGATTCTATCATCCATCTTTCTCCTTTCTTCGTCTTTGTCGTTCGCGTTTCTTTGCCCATCGCGATTTGGTGAATAATGTGCATCCATTTTCCGATTGGACGGTAGCCAAGTGCGTGTTTACGGAAATCTCGGGGGAAAAGGGAACAAAACGATAAGAACGAAGGCAAAACGAAGAAGAGAAACCAAGAACAAAGATGGAGAATGAGAGAGAATGAGAAAGAGAGAGAGAGAGTCTGCTATTGGAGGATTTTATACTGTGTTACAAACGAGTGAGAAAGAGAGAGACAAAGGAAAATCGACAGAGTTATCTTCCGTAGAACAAACGGCGCGAGTTGTTTATGGATTTACGATACATATATACGTTAAACTCGCGAATAAGAAAAGGAAGGAAGGCTTTTGCGAAAGCGAATATCTCGATGGCTCTTTCGACCTCCGTTAGAGAACGAACGCCTTCCTTCTCTTCTCCTTCTCCTCGATAAAACTCGCGAATTTTATGGAAATTCTACTCCGATTATGCGACGGCGCGTTACGTCGATCTTTCTCGGCCTTTTCGATTTCGAATAATAGAACTTTATTTAAACTTACTGTAGAATAATATAAGTTCTGTTTGAAACTGTGCCACGGAGAAAAAAGAAGCAAGGGGGATATAAAACGAATCGGAATAATAAAATGTTATATACGTGCATACGTAACACCGATCGGATAAGATTATCGATTGTGAAATTTGCGATTCGGGTTCAAATTCCGACGTATCGTCATTTTTTTTTTTTTTTTTCTTCTTTTTTCTTTTATACACACATATATATGTATATAGCAAATTCTTCTTAATCGGCGGAAATAATCTCTGAATTTAAAAGTTTTTGTAATTGGTCGTTATCTTTCCTACATGGATATAGATATATCTAACGAGTACATGCAAGAACAAAAATATATATTTGTTAAGTATATATAAAGATAATAACAATTACAGAAAGTAGATTTGGCCGTATGACGTAATTCTCGCGAGTTCCTTAAATTTTCGATCCGTATCCATTTCGATTCGAATAATACAATTTTACTAATTTAAGTTTAAGAAATTCAAGAATAAATTCTATTTAAAACGTTTACGAGAAAGTTTAGAGACAAAAAGAGAAAGAGAGAGAGAGAGACAAGGAATTATTGAGAAAATAAAATCATTAACGTTGGTACGTTTGCTTACATAAACATAATATAAAATTTCATTGTAAATCAAACGATTTATACACATGGTTTGTACGATTTTCCGTAGCCTTTTGATTGCCCGTAAAAATCTAACAATCTAAATTCGTATACAACTTGCATCCTTGTTTATTCGAGTGATATTTTTAAAAGTGTGCTTGAATCTTTAAACATAAAGAATAATCAAAAACAAAATACGGTAGCCGAAAAAAAAACAAGATTTTTTATCTTTCATAAAATTTGCTATTTCAACTTTTTTTTGTTCTTAAATTTTTTGTTCTTCGATTCTTTTCTTCAATTTTTTTTCCCCGCTTTTCAAGTACAAATTTTATTTGAAGAAGTTGCAAAAAAGTGTTTTAAAAATGGATAATGATAATTACATACGATCGAACAGGACGATTGCCGTTTACATTCGATTATATCCTTAACGATGCTATCGATCTTTTCCAATTTTTTTCTAATTTTCTCAAGTATATCTAATTGTAAGAGGAAATTAGCAAAAAAAGGAGTAAGAAAAAAAATTAATCTTTGAACGATCAAAACTCTCTCTCTCTCGTTTAATTTATAAACTTTTATTAAATTTTGAAAAAGATTTATTAAAAAATTAATCGATATATTATATATTTTCTATAAATACATACAGCGTACGTACGTACCTACGTACGTACATATATGTACACGTACTAACTGTAAACTAACGTAGTAATCGTTTCTTCCAATTTTTCCAAGATTTCAAACTAACGGCTCATTTATCGACAAACTAGAATTCCCACCGTGTTGGGATACACTATTTCCAAGGACTTTTATTCGCGTCAGAAGAGAGAGAAGACTTGGCTTCCCGGAAGCCATGCCCGTTCCACGCGCTTTCGTAAACCGGACCGACTTAGAAACGATTAGGACTATTTTTAAAGGCTGTTAGTTCTCTCTCTCGCTCTTTCTGCTCGTACATACTAACCCGCACGCCATGTTTAACCGGCTAAACTCACGCGCGTTGCCACGAGTTGCTTCCGAACGAGTTCGCTAACCTGCTATTTCTCGTTCTTTGATCTTTATTATTCGGGCCAGACCGAACGATTTCTCGCACGGCAGTGCAAGAAATCGACGTTATTGCCGATCTCTTTCTCTCTCTCTCTCTCTCTCTCTCTTTCTCACACGCACACTTCACTTTTATCCCACGCTATTTGTACCCGTTGTTATCCTCGTTATTATCATAATCGTCTTAACTCGCTTTACCATTGTTTCTTTTTCCTCTTCTTTTTCTTTCCAACGTCGAACGGAAACTTTTCTTAATAGTATCTGGAACAAATGTTTCGAGAACCACACGAGTCTATCTTTTTATTACCTAAGAAAAATTGAATACATAACTTTTATAGAATCTTTTACGCGAGCAATCATCATCTTCGTCATCGTCGTCGTCGTCGTTGTCGTCGTCGTCGTCGTCATCGTTATATTATTCATCCTTTCATCCAAGGAAATATTTGTCTTCGAGTTTTCCGAACGAGAAATTTCTCTGTCGATCTAAGAACGTTCGATATTAATCAGCCGGAACAAACAAGAAGAGAGAAAAATATTCGCTATCGATAAAAAGAAAAAAAGAGAGAGAGAGAGAGAGAGAGAGAGGAACGGAGGGGAACCAACGAGAGAGTCTCAAAGTTAGACGATAGTTCAGAGAGAAACTTTTTTTTCTTCTTCGCTTCACTTTCCTTCCCTCCCTCTCTCGTCTCACCCCCTTCCACTTTTCCTTTGCTTTTTCCTCCCCTCTGCGATCTCCCCCTCTTTCTCTTTCTTTCACTTTTTCCCTCGACGCGGAACGATCACGTTCTCGACCTTTTACTCTCCTCCATTATTCGTTTTCGCGTCCTTTACAGTTTTTCATTCATAGTAGTAGTCGGTTAAATATAACGTGTATATCTATATGGAGAAGGAAACTTTGGTGAAACTACCCTTTCATCGATCAGCCATATCGAGTACTATATCCCTCTCTCTCTCTCTCTCTTTCTCTCTCTCTCTCTCTCTCTCTGTTTCTTTCCGTCTCTCGATATACCTCTGCTCTTTCTCTCTTTCATTCTCTTTCTCTTTCTCTTTCTCTTTCTCACCCTCGCTCGCTTTGGGTCGTTCGACCTTTTATACGTCGGCTTTCACTTTGATTATCGATCGATCGATCGATCGGTCGGTCGGTCGGTCGGTCGGTCGGTCGATCGATCGATCGATCGACGGTTCTTTTACCGCATTCGTTTTTTTTCTCTCTCTCTGTCTCTTTTTTCTTCATCCTCTCCCATCCCCCCTACCCCTCAACACATATGTATGTATACCTGCTCAAAGGAAATATCAAGGGATGAAAATAGAAAAATGAAATCGAGTTTGTACCCCTTTGAACTTTTTTGTACAATTTCTTTTTTCCTCTTCTCCTTTTTTTTTTTTGGTTGTCTTTTTTGTCTTCATTTTTTATACTTTCTATATTATTGTTTTCCTTGTGTATTTTTCTTTCTTCTTTTCTCTCAATTTTCAAAACTTGTTTTAATTGAACGGAATAAAGAAGTAATGACAAAAAGTTTGGGGAAAATCGAGGAGGGAAAAAGAAAATTTGGGATAAAGACGAAGGTAGATTTGCATTGAGGTAAAAAGCTTGGAGAGGGGATAGGAAAAATATAGATGGAAATATAGAGAGATAGGAGGAAGGAGAGGCATGGACAAACTTCGAATTCGAATTTTTCTACTTGAGGGTTTTCCAATTTTTCCTTTCGTTTCTTATTGTTTGAAACAGGAAAGGAAATGTTTTCTAAATATAAAAAGGGACGGAAGTGGAGATCGAGATAAGCGAGAAATTGGGAATTTGAAATCGAAGTTGGACTTTTTGCCAAAACTCGAATATATCTCCCCCGAGAGAAATAGATAAATAAATAAAGAGAAAGAGAGAGAGAGAGAGAGAGAGAGAGAGAGAGAGAGAATGGAGTCATTGACCAAAATAGAGTCATGATAGCAAGACGTTTTTGGCACGTCGATGCTGCATTTCGATTCGCGACGCGATCCAATCTCCTTTTTCGTTCCCTACTCGACGATCGCGGGATCTATTTCCTGAAAAAAAAAAAAATGAAATAAAATAAAAGACAATAAAAGAAAAAATAAATCGTACGGCCATCATAAAAAATTGGTTGAAAAATGGATCAGAAATAATTCGATAAAAAAGTTTTTCTTAATAATTTCCGAGTGAAAGCTATCGTCTTGGATGCAGAAATTTATTATTTTATCATTGTTTGATTTTATATTATTATCTTGTTACTTACACATAGAAATTATTTACGTACGGCGTCGATAGATATTATTATATTTAATAACGAAGCACTTTTCCCTTCTTCTTTTTTGTTTTTCAAGTGCATATAATATCTGACGTTTTGCGTAGCACCATCGATGTTATCGATTTTGGTACAAAACGTTTTCTCGAGTGTGATACTCGTTGTTTCCGTTCAAGGGGTTTAATTACGTTCGAGAGAAGTCGTAGGTACGGGATAATAGAAGAAAAAAAAACGAGAGAGAGAAAGAGAGAGATAGAAAGAAAGCGAGAGAGAGAGAAAAGAAAAACGATTGACCATCGCGTACGTACGTATGCATGCATGCATGCACGTATGTATGGATGGATGGATGCATGCATGCATGCATGCATGTATGTGTGTGTGTGTGTGTGTATATATATATATTATTCTCATTTCCCGTCCTCCCGAGTTTTCTATCGTCTATCGCAAGGTTAGTGACATTTACCGACTCGCTTTTATGCTTTCTACAAACCTCTGACGGACGGTTTTACCGCGTTCGCAGAAACTCGTCTATCGCTGCCATAGCGAAAGTCATAAAAGCGTGACACAGTTCGTTCTTTCTCTCTCTCTCTCTCTCTGCGCGCGCGCGTGTTCTCTTGTATCAAGTTTATTTGTGTCTGGGTTGTGTGTATATAACTTTGAGAGAAAAAGAGAGAGAGAGAGAGAGAGAGAGAGAGAGAGAGAGAGAGTAAGGGAAAAAGAGAGAGAGAGAGAGAGAGAGAGAAGTTTATAAACTATGACGTAGTCGTACAAATAATACTCCCATTCATATTAGATCGATGCACTCTTACATTAGTATATGTTTCGTGTAGTTTACGCGTATACATACTTTCCTTTTCTATTGTACTAAACTCCATTCTCTTTCTCTCTCTATTTCTATTCTTTCATATCTTTTATATTTTGTTTATATATATTTCAATGAAGTAGTCTTCTTTTCTCTCTCTCTCTCTCTCTTTTTTCTTTTTCTTTCTCGATCGTTTCTGCGTTTATAAATGTTGAAGGCCACCGAGATAACGAGTAAATATGTATGACTGTGCAAAGAAGGAGAAGAAGAAGAAGAAGAAGAAGAGAAAGGGAAGGAGGAGGAGGAGGAGGAGGAAAAAGAGGAAGGAAGATATTAGATAACATATAAACTATGAAGAATTTATTATGCGTTTACTCGCGATGACATCAATTGGCAGTAGTATGCGAAGTATCTAATACAAATTCATTCGTCTCCGGTCGTGTGAGTGGTAAATGAGCCACATAGAGCGTAATAAAATACCAGTTTACTCGTAAAACTATTCTCTCTTTCTCTTTCTCTCTATCCGTCTATCTATCTATTTCTATTTATCTGTCTGTCTATCTATTTCTCTTTCTCTCTCTCTCTCTTTCTCTCTCTCTCCTCTAGCCACGTATCGTGCGAGTTTAAATACACCTGGTTGGCGATAATGAAGCAGCAATTAAATTACCATTCGGTTCATCCTCGCGTAGGATCAAGAAAGTTTCCTCGTGTGCATCGATAAATATAAACTTTTAACGTCGGTTATTTCTGCGTCACTCGGTAGACACGTGCCCGTTATATGCACGACGTATCTCTTCTTTTCAGAGTACGGGGAACGTACGTACATATATGTATGTATGTGTGTCTTTCTGTAGTGTAATCGTCATCTACGTGTCTCTCTTTCTCTCTTTGCTATGTATTTGAGTGTTGAATATGTATATACCTAACCTAACCTAAACGGTATACCTATATGGATAATGGATGGGTTCTTGCACACGGAGGAGACAGACTCTCTTACGTTTGTATTTGTACTAGCATGAATCTCGTATTATCGTTTCTCTCTCTCTCTCTCTCTATATGTATCTATCTATCTATCTATCTATCTATCTATCTATCTATTTCTCTCTCTCTCTCTCTATGTGTATCTATCTATTTCTCTCTCTCTCTCTCTCTCTCTCTCTCTCTCTCTGACGCCATCTATCTCCATCTTGGCGGTAAAATTACGTCACGTAGAAATCACGGTAATCATGCGGCGGCGGCGGTGGCGGCGGGTGCAGAAAGCGTAGTAATGCAAGTGCTAATTTGCCGTGCGAGAAACGCGCAAAGCCAGACGAATGCGAACGAAGAAACGGAATGAGAAAGACAGAAGTGAATCAATGTGAGAATCTTGGAGAGAAACTATAGTAGAAGAGGAAGTTTATCGATCGAAACCGACAAAAGTCGTAACCTATAAATATAGAGAGGTATATATATATGTATGCATGTGTGTGTGCGTGTGCGTATTCCGAAAGCAAATTCAATTCCGTTCACGTGATTCCACTTGCTCGATATCGGTCGATGTCCTCTCATCCTTGTTAACCATCGTCTTACGACGTTCTTTAACATCGTACAACTTTTAGGTTATGTTCTTATTTACACGTTCATTTCTTAATTATTTCTTTTTACTTTTCTTTTTGTTTGGAAGTTTTAATTCGACTAGGTAACGGTTTTAATTTGGTAATTCATTTTTTTAAAGATCGATGTGAAAGATTATTTTTATAACGTAACGTTATAAAGTAAGGTTAAAATGTGAAAGGTTAACGTTAAAATAAAAAGTATAAGTTTGTATCGAGTCTTTCTCTCTCTCTCTCTCTCTCTCTCTCTCTTTTTTTTTCTTTTCTTGTTTGGAAGTTTTAACACGTTATTGCCGGGGGAAACGTGAATCAGCGTGTTTTTAATCTTTTAAACGTTGAAGACGGTAGACAGCGATTCACATATTGTGCACGTCAAACCGTTATAGCGTGAAAAATAATCATTAAATTTGTATGATTTTGTGTTGGTAATATAACGGCTTTATAGACTTTCAATTAAATATGGAACGACTATTCGATAATGACACGTGTGTTTACTGTAAACAAAAGAAGTGGCGGAACGCTATACATATATACTTACATATACATATATTTATTTATTTATAAATTCTTGTTAATATCGTACGAGAAAATATTTTCATTATTACCACTTTGATAAAGCTTACTAGTGTCAGCCATTGGATGGATTATATTCGTCACTTTTTAATAAAAGATTTCCTTTAATGAAATATTTCTATTGTTTCGAATAGATCGATGCATATTTGACGTATTTACCAAGAAATATGCACGGTATACCGTCAACAATGTGTTAATTTTTTAATTCAGCTAGATAACAGCTTTAATTATTTTTAGTTGATATTCGAAAGTTAATGATTGATATATCTACTGGATATATATAACATATTTTTGAAATTGTAATTCTTTGATTTAACTAGGTAACAACATTAATTTATTAGTTCGCGTATTTAAAGACGTAGTATAAATCGTATCAAGTGTGACACATTTTTTAGAGAAAACTCGTACCGAATATATACGAGATATTTTTAAAGTTTTCATTTGTTATTTCATATTCACATCGACTTGTAGTCGTAATCGTTCGTTGGATCTTACCATACCCAACTGTCTGTCACTTTCGGGCTATGCCCGGGGACCTTGTCGATGACATGTGATTATCAGACGACGTGGTATATATGTTGTTTACATATTTACGATATGCGGTGCCTGGCCAGAGCTCAATTTTTTCATGCTAGACCATTATATAATTTTTGTTTAAAAAGGAAGCATACTTGACGTACATATATAACTTGAATATACGTACATTCGCACGCACGCACACGTACACACGTACACAAAGTTAAATTATTCCAAAATATCGTCGTTTTTATATATTCCCTCGATATATAATCGTCGGAAACAAGATGGCTCCCGTTCTCTGTGGGTTATAGTTTCGATTCCAAGTTTTTCAAGGAAATAGAAGATATACAAAAGACGAGACTTCTCAACGAGCGAAAGAGTAATGGAGCCTTCGGGGCTTCGACGTTATTATTCGGTAGCATAGCCGCGTTGGGTGTTCGTTCACCCGCAAATGCGTCTGGCAGAATCGGTAGACCGTTTGTGAGAGAGAAAGATGGACAGAGAGAGAGAGAGAGAGAGAGGAAGAGACAGACTGTAAGATAAAGAGAGAAGAGAATGGGAACAAAGACGTGACGAAGAATGAAGAAGGAGCGTGAGACTGACAGGTGTTTGTCTGCCTTTGCTCTACTAGTTGTAAGCGTGAGCCATTTTTAAACCGACTACCCGGTATATATACAGTCGAACCTCTTCTCTGACGCAAGAAAAACATTTTTTTTCCTCTCCCTCTGTCTCTCTCTCTCTCTCTCTCTCTCTCTCTCTCTCTCTCTCTTTTTTGAGATTAAAGATAAAGCGTGTGAAAGACGATTAATTTTTAACGAGAGTTAGATAGTATCCCGTCGTCATTGTGTTAACGCGATTATACCGAAAGATAATATTTATTTTTTTTTATTTATATCTATTTATTTTTTTTTTTACATGTCCCACCGTTAAACTCTACGTAATCCAATTGTTTAGTGTCCAACAAAAAATTATATCTATAGATAATTTGAAAATCGATACAGTGGATATCTTACGAGTACAATAGTGTACTATACTAATTGTAAATATAACTTATATTTAGAGAATATTAACTCTCGCGAAGAAAATAAATATAAGAAAAAATATTATAAAAAAAAAAAAAAAAAATCATGTATACGTACAATGTGAGTTGAAAGTTATACGACGGTTATATAGAGAGTTAAATTAATTTCTCAATCGACCAGTTCTCGAGAACTGAACTAAGCTAATATCGCTGACGACCTTGAAACATTCTCTCTCTCTCTCTCTCTCTCTCTCTCTTTCTCTCAATCTCAGATCGAAAGATTTACGATCTTGAAATACTCGAACAAGCAAGCAAGCAAGCAAGCAAGCAAGCAAGCAAGCAAGCTATCTAGCTAGCTCAGACAAACAACAAACATCGTCGATTAGAGTAAACATAATATCTATTTAACACTATTGGAAATTCGTCGTGTATGTAAACAATTCGAATGTTCCTTTCCAGACGGATTTCAAGGAAACTTTTTGAAAAAGTCTAACTTTTTTTTCTACCTCTACATTTAACAACACTAACCTTGTCCTCTCCTCTCTCTCTCTCTCTCTCTCTCTCTCTCTCTCTCTCTCTCGCGCGCGCGCGCGCATCGTCTTCCTATTTTCCATATACAAGGAAAAGAAAAAAAAAAGAGAAAGAAAGAAAGAAAGAATGATAGAAAGAAAGAAAGAAGAAGAATCGAGAGATGACGAAGGTCACGAAAAAAGAGAGACCGAAATAGGAAAGGAACTGAACTGGTCGATGGCGCTACTTTGAAAGGAAAGAGAGGAAAAAAAGAAAAATAAAGAATAAAGAAAAAGTAGTCTCGCGGCACAATAGTGCGTAGTCGTCGTCGGTCGTCGTCGTCGGTCGAGCTTGGCCGGTTTGTCTCGAGTCTGACGCAAGTATACACACACGTAAGCACGGAAAGAGGAGAGAGAGAGAGAGAGAGAGAGAGAGAGAGGTAGTCAGACATATACACAGAGAACCGGTATATATAGCGTGGATCTGGTTGGTGAAGTAGAAGAGCATGTTGGTCGAGATCTCTCGATGAGCAAAAGAAAGGAGACTGGAGGCAGACCTGCCCGTAGGAAGGATGCATAAGTCCTTTTTTGGTGATATTCGCCGCGTGTTGCTTTGAGTGAGCGAGTAAGAGTCTTTCTCTCCTTCTCTCTCTCTCTCTCCCCCTCCCTCCCTCTTTCTCCTTCTTTCTCTTTCTCCGGTTTGTCCGGTCTGCTGCAAGAGCGACCGGATTTTTCAAAGGTTTACCCGCAGGCCGAACCTGTCCTTTTCCCATAGCAGACTGGTTTATCGACTGGCATGCCAAGCACTGCCGGTCTCTGCTCGATTTCTGAGCGAGCTCTCACACACGAAACGTACGCGTATGCATCTACACGCGACGGGCATACTTGTTTGTATAAGATTATATACACGAGGTTTGTCGGAAAAGTATGCGTATGCCAGCCCATGTGGCGTGTATGTACGTGTATATACGTGTGTATGTGTATTTATGTGAGTATATAAGAGAAAGAAAGAGAGAAACGAGGGATACGAAGAAGAGGCGTGGAATTCCTGTCCGGTCGGCCTTCGACCATCTTGACTGGCGATTAACCTTACTAAGGAAACTAGTAATTTTGCGTCCTGCTGGACGCATTTAGGGTCACGTTGACCCCCATGTGATGCAGCGCTCTCGCATCGGTATTTTCGAGAGAGAGAGAGATAAAAAGGTTCTTCTCGTGCTTTCCCTTTTTTTTTTTTTCTTTTCTTCTTCTTTTCTTCTCTTTAGCTTTTTCTTTTTTCCCCCTCTTTCATTCGAGCGAATAATAAGCGAGGTTTTTGACAAAAGGAAAATCTCTTTCATCTTGCTTCAAATATGTTCATAATACCGTGTAACCTTGAAATTATTACACGTATTCTCTGCTGATGCAATACGAGAAGTATTTTTCAAGTTCGATTTCATTTTTTGCTCGTGGAAATTAATTCGTTAATTCCTATCTACTTACCGACTTTTAAGTTGAACTCGTTACGATCGAGTAAAATTTACAAATTACACGAATTAAATTAAAGGGCGTTAACTTCGACGATACTGATGAATAAAAAAAGAAAGATGGAAGGAAGGAAAAAAAAGAACAAACGATTTTTTCCGAGTAATCGATTCCATCTCCTACTGTTTCCGTTTTATCGCTCGTCAAAGTCGATTTTTTTTTCTTTCCTTATTGTTAGAAAAACACGTCTCTCATTGTTGTTACGCGATAGATAACGTGGTTGAATAATGCGATGACGTTAATTAATTAAGTATGACTTGTAGAGCTCACACGTGTAGATAGGTTTTCCCGTTCGTGTTGTGTTTCACGAAACGAAATCGAGATAAGCGAATATAATGACTCTACTTGTCTCTCTGTTTCTCTTTCTCTCTCTCTCTCTCTATATATATATATATATATATATATATATATATATCTTTCTGTGTTTTTTTAATGCACACATAATGCAGATAATCTAACGCAACGTGTGCAAGGTTCACGAAGAGACTTTACTAAGAAAGAAACTTTACTAAGAGAAAATAAAAAAAGAAAAGAAGAGAAGAAAAGAAACAAAAAAAAAAAAGAAAATCACCGCCGACTCGCATAAGTTTCCGAGATATAGCAATGCCAGAGCTCCGGAAAGTGAGGTACGCTTTCTTGGAACGCGAAAGGCGATGTAACACAGAGGCGAAGCAGTAACTCGCATTTGCGGAACGCCATCTTCCTCTCCTTCTCCCTCTCTTACCCCTCCGTTCACTTCCCCTCTTCTCTCTTCTCCTCATCCTCTCCATCGTTTCCCTTCCCCCATACCACCGACTCCTGCATTCTATGGTCGGTCATGAGAAGCTCTCTCGGAGCAGGAAATAACGCGGTGAACGTGCGTCTCCTTCCTTAATGCCACCAACGAGCGTGCGAATCTTCTCTTTCACTTTTATCGAATTAGAGTAGAATGATGATGATGATGATGATGATAATGACGATGACGACGACGACGACGACGACAACGACGACGATATTTGTTTTCTCTTGAATATTTTTAACTAATCGGAAGATGACAGAATTTTCAATGACTTTACAACGAAGCGCTTGAATGTTGTATTTCTTTGAGGATAGATGATTTTTGAAACGTAACAAATTAAAAGAGAATTATTAGAATCGAATGTGGAATCTGTTTGATTAGAGGCGAGTGTAATTACAATTTCTTTTTCTTTTCTTTTTTTGTTTGTTTGTTTGCTTATTTACTTATTTTGTCTTCTTTTTCGCGTATCTAGAAAAAATTATATAAACGTGAAAGTTATTACTTTTACCGGTACAAATATGGTATAGTAATTATTACTTGTACCAGTATACAATTATATTCCACTAGGTATTATTTATAGGTGCTAGTAATTTAAATGTTATAAGTTGTTGGTGTAAATGTTGTATATTATAAAGTAATATTTATTTCAACTTACAATGTATTACTAGTTATACTATATTACATATGTATATATATATACACCTATTTGTATATATATATATATATTTTTTTTTCAAATTTATTCGCTGTAATACTATTATTTAATATACTTCTCCATGTACAAACATACAAAACATTTATATATATATATATATATATTGACATATATTTTAATAAAATTTAGTATAATGCTGTAAAAAAGCTAGTCACGTAAAACGTAAATACGTAATACGTCTCGTACGATTCTTGTACGAGTACGTCGACGAGAACCTGCTTTTTCTGAATATCGTCTATTTGTGTTTCTTTCTCTTTCTCTCTCTTTTCGCGCGTGCATTACACACGAAAGTCGCGTTATGCGTTCACGTTATTAGCTGTTATCGTGGCGCGAATTCCGCGCGCGTGCATTGTAAGGTCCGCCGACCGAGAATGGAGATAAACACGCGCCTTGTCCGCTCTCAGCATAGTAGTACATATAAATAACTTGCGCAAGCGTTAATGAATGCTTATCTCCTTCTCGCGCCTGTTAAAAAGTCACGACGTTCGTATATATGTGCATCACGGCGCGCGTGTGCGTGCATGCCTACGTATGGAAGCACACACTCACCAGTTTTGCGTTTATTATCGTCTCTGCTATTTCTTGTGAGAACACTGGACAAAGGAGAGAATGAAAGATGAGCCCGTAGATCATTTAAAACAACAAATTTTTGCAATCCCGTTTTTAGATCGTATTTATTTATTTTTTTTTTCTTTCTACGTTAAATTAACGTAGAAACAAACAAATATACATATGTACGTATGTATGTGTGCGCATTAGAAGAGTTATTTTATAGTTTTTAAAAATGCTTTCATACTGTCTACAAATATATTAATATTATATGATATAGTATATATTACATACACTCACGTTGTATCAAAAAAAAAAAAAAAAAAAAAAAAATTATACATCTTTCAAAATTACAAATATAATTTCTTTGATAATAATATTAGATGCATAAATTAATCGAAGAATCAATCAAAGAAATTTGTAAAAAGTATTGTATCGATCAACTTCTAATCCGTGGAATTAAACGAATGTGGAAAAAATAAAAGAAAATTTCCAAGTTCCTTAACGACAACCACAACAACAACAACGACGATGATAATAATAATACTACTACTACTAATAATAATAATAACAATAACAGCGATTCAACGCGTATGCCCTTTATATGAATCCTGTTTCTAACGTCCTCTATCTTTTTTGCTTTCAGGGAACGTCGCGAAGCGGAAGTTCGTGAGTTGGAGAAACGCGAACGCGAGGCGAAGATGGAACGAGAGAGGCTGGAGAAGCAAAGGGCCGCCGAACAAGCGGTTCACAAACATTTCGAGGAGTCCCTTAGGTTGGCACAGCAAAAGGTGAGTTCTCAATGCCATCGTCGATCGATAAAAATTCGTCCGAAATTATTAACGACTCGATTCGTTCCACGATATAAAATATATTCGTTCTATCAAATAATAGCCGTCGGAAAGTTATAAAACTCGGAACTTCGGAAACGAATAAGAGCGACAACGAACAATAAATAAAATAAAGAGAGAGAGAGAGAGAGAAATAAAGATAACAGGACACATGCGTACGTGTCATTGAGAGAGCAATTTTTTTCATCTCTCTCCTTTGATAACCCCCACAAAACACGACGATAACATTTCGACTTTAAGCGACGGCCCGATACGCAATAATAGTAAACGCTTGAATTTATTTAATATATCGATTAAATTCAATCGGAACGAGCACTCGATAGTAGAAAGTGCATTCGATTTTTTCTGCTGACGTTACAAGAAACGGACAAGAAAAAAGGAAAGAAAGAAAGAAAGAAAGAAAGAAAGAAAAAGGAATAAGGAAGGGAGAAAGAGATCCTTTATCCTCATTATAAAGCATTTAAAAATCACGGACCTTGCTCGTTAACGAGCGTTAAGTTTAACAGATTATACCGCATCGTCGAATATCATGAATTATACTTGCTAGTACTCTCTCTCTCTCTCACACACACACACACTCTCTCTCTCTCTCTCTCTCTCTCATTCTCTCTCTCCGTTTCTCTCCTTTTATTCCCTTGAAAGAACGAGTAGAAACGACGAGTTTTAACGGGCGGTATGCCGTTTTCCTTCGCTAATTATCCCATCCATCGTTCCTTGGTCCCTTCGTGAAAGGAGCTGAGTACAGTGACGTATAACGGGTTAATAACGAGCGGCTCGGTATTACTCTCTTTCTCTCTCTCATGGGATCCACCTACACGCGCGTACACACTCATACGAAAATATGGACCGACCCTTTCTCCCATCACGATAGTTATTTTTCAATTCGTCGAGGGAAATTATTCGAAGGGATCGATTCGATTAACGTTCGCGAAGAAAAGGGAGTTCTATTCGAGTCACCCTTATGTTTAGAAACGAAAGTTAGAGAGAGAGAAAGAGAGAAGGGGGACTGGAAAAGATCCTCACACATTCTTACATACGCTCGCACATACATACACATTGATAGCTTTCTTTTTCTTCTTTCTATGCTCCGGTTGTTGACGCGGAGTAGAAAGAAAAAGGGAGATAAGGGTGGTTCCCAGACACTAGATACTAACGTAGTGGCAGGTAGGTTTAGTAGTGGGGCCAAGAGAGGTAATCGATGCATTCCAGCACCTGCCCTTTGTGCGCGTTACGCTCCTGACAGCCGGCCAAAACCTGCCTCCGACTGTGCGTGCACCGGGTCTCCCCCTTTATCTCCCCCTCCCTTCGTCCTGCTCCCTACTTCGTCAATCCCACCACTTCTCTGTTCTCTGTGTTACAAACGCACACACACACACACACACACGCGCGCGTGCGCGCGAACAGTCGTTCTCAACCTAGAATGCGTTCTCTCCATGTAGATGTCGAAAACAAGGAACGAATAGTTCGTGTTATTTAAAACGATTATTCATTTACTAATTTCCAAGAGAGATAAAGAAAAAGACAAAATGTGTTTTATGTAAAACCGATATGTATATATATATATATAAAAAAAAAAAAAGAGAGAGAGAAAAAAGTTATCGACTTATCGGTCGATCGTACTCGTATATGTAAATATATGTATCGATATGATAACGAAATTTTCGATATTAGAACGAAGTGTCCGTATAACTCCACTCGAGAATATAAAACAAGAAAAAAAAAAAGAAGAAAAATTCGAGGAAGGGTGATAAGGCGTAGATAGAGATAAAGATCGTGTTGGATCGAGATGAGAGACTCTGTTCGCCGAATAACTGCGTGTTGGTACACCTTGCGAGTGTACCAAGAGAGGGAGAGAAAGGTCCTTTCAGGTTGCAGCAGCCAACCAAGCAGGACTCTCTACCTATCTACCTACCTACCTACCTATCTACCTACCTACCTACCTGGGCCTTCTTACAAAAAATGTCCTGCAGTCGCTCTGGAACTTTCGGTCGAGCTCTTTTGCTAAAGTTAACCATAATAATCATAATTATAATCGTGATCATCGTCGTAATTATCATTCTCGTCGTCGTCGTCGTCGTCGTCGTCGTAGACTTGAAATTCTCGCCTTGATGAAATAGCGAATAAACGCGCGATTATTACGAACGCAACAACGATAATTTCGATAGCGCGTCTCTTATCAGCGAATGTTTGTCGTTTCTTCGCTTTAGATAAGCGACACTGTGTGCGTGTGTACGCGTACGTACGTACGTGCGTGCGTGCGTGCGTGCGTGCGTGCATGTATGCCGTGCATGCGTGCGTGTGCGCGTGTCTCTTCGTTTCTCCCGTTAACTTCTTCCTATGCTCGAGTCTCTTCGCTATCGATTATTGAGAACGCGACGAGTGTCGTTGAAAGATCGAGCTAACTCGTTGTTTTGTTTTTTATTTTTCTGTTTGTTTCTTTTTATTTTTTATTTTCTTTGTTTCCTCCTTTTCTTTTGTTTGCCCTATACGATCGTGCGATGATCGTTCTTGATCGATCATTTGATCTTGGAAAAAAAAAAAAGTGTATAGAGTGGGGAAAGAGGGAGTGAGGGAATAAAGGTAGGGGCTACGAAGAAGATTGAAAATTGAGATTGCGTCGTCTACTACGTTAGAATGCATCGAGATCTCGCGCGAGTGAGTGTGCGCGTAAAATTTTATTCCGAATAACGGATTTTATCTGAGATGGTTCGTCGTAATTATCTCGTTCAACGTTCGAATGTATATCTTCACGAAGAAGAAGAAGTTTCTGGAAGAAGAAGGATCGTGAAGTTGAGTTTTTAGAAGATTGAAAAAGAGGAAACGTCGTGTCGAATTTTTTTTTTTGGGTGAGTTCGATTCGCTATGAACGATCGCGCGTTTAAGTATCATACTTCGAAAGCTTCCTGTTCTTCATCTATTTTTTTCTTTCTTTTTTTTTTATATAAACGTATTTGCGCGTTATTTTTATTTTTTTAAGAAATTATGATCTATGTTCAACGTGCGACGTTGAGTCATTATCGTTTTGCGTGTTACAATTTTCTTTTTTCTTTTTTTTCAATCTTATCTCTTTCCTCTTATCTTTTTCTTACTTATTTGAATATATTTACTGAAGTTTCTAGTATCTATATAGGATGAGTCAACGACATAGTATTAGAAATACATTATAATTCCGTTTATTCAAACGTGTCAGGGACAAATTATTTCGAGTTGGTTCGTTCGTTGGAATAATTTAAAATTCGCAATTCGATCGATGATACGATAACGGAAGTAAATATCAAAGATTTTAAATACTTCGAAAGGGTGGAGCAGCGCGATAATTATGAGCTCGATAAATCGTTTTAAACGATTAGTCGATCAACGTTGAGTCATTTAGAAAGTACGTGTGTCAGTATTTTTTGTCTTTAGGAAAAAGGAAGAAAGAAAGAAAGAAAAAGGTTCGTTAACGTATCTACGTAAAATAATGATGCGGAAACATTTTCCTCTTTATTTTCTTTCTCAACTCCGTCGTGTACATTTATTCAAAGCTTCTATTACATAAAACCGGTCAACGACGTAGTGTTAGAAATACATTATAATTCTCTTTATACGAACCAACAAAACTTTTCGAGTTGAATTCGTCGGAATAGTTAAAAATTCATTACTCGTCGATGATAACTCGAACCCGAAGAGGTAATGGTGCAGGGAGAAAGGAGGGAGATAGAGTGGGTGGAGATGGGAATGGCTCGTAATTGTGGAATCTCGTTCGAGCAAAAGACGATTAACGATACGAAGAAGAAGAAGAAGAAAAAGAAAAAGAAGGAAAGAAAGAAAAAAAAAAGGAGGTCGGGCGATAGTGTAAGTGGCACGCGGAGTTATGCGATCGTCTACGTTGATCCCGAAACTTTCTCGTTGTTCATCGTCCCGAAGCTGCATGGTATTTCTCCCCCTTTTTCTCCTCACTTCCTCCCCTCTTTTCCCCTTCTTGCTTCCCCCACTCCAATTCCTCTCTTTCTTTCTCTCAGTTAAACAACGGTTCGTCCTTTCCGCATGCACGCGCGTTTATAGTGGGTGCGCGAGCGCGCCTTCCAGGCGCCATTTGCAATGCAAAACTTGGCAGCACGAAGGTCATTAATTATGCACTCCACGCCGCGACGGGTACGCAACAATGGGCTCGACTGTTTTCGTTTCATGGTACGACATAAGAGAGCACCGGCTCGCTTCGATGTTCTACGAAAGAGAAAGAGAGAGAGAGAGAGAGAGAGAGACCCTCTCTGCCATCTTCCCCTTTTCTTTTCTTCGACGTCCATTCCATCTATTATGTTTTCCTTTTCATAAATATTTCTACGACGATCGAGTCTCTTTTATTAATCCAATTCATAAATACATATAGTAAACAAAAAAGATAAAGAAAAAGAACGAAAAAAAAAAAAAAGATATTTTTGAGCCATTTTTTTGTTCTCGTTTTTCCATTTTATAAAAAAAAAATCTTATCAAAGTTTCCAAACATCAGGCCTTGCGATATAACAACGATCAATACGATTTTTCATTTCGGTCAAAGTCCCCCGAAATGATCAACGTTTTAAGTAATCCGTATTTTCTTTGACAAAAGATCACCAACCTCTGTTACATTTTCATCAAAATAAGAGGACATGAAAAGCATTCTTGGGTTCCTTGGGTCTTTGGTATGTCCTTATTGATAGGATCAAAGGGAGAAATCCCATTTCTTTCTTTCTTTCTTTCTTTCTTTCCTTCCTTCCTTCTTTTTTTTTTTTTTTTGAAGTTCGAACTAAGTATGAGATGAGTTTCCGAAAAGTTTTTATTTCGGAATGACTCAAGAACGACCGTTAGGTCCCTTCAATGGTTTTTGTTGTCCATCGAGTTCGAAGAAAAGGCAAGTTCTTCGTTGACGTACGATATATAGATTCTCCTGATACATGGTCCTATGTAACCGATATTTAAAATCTTTAGGAATTCTTTTTTTTTTTTCTTTTCCTACGTTAATCTTCGAACGCGACAAGCAAGAGGAGTCTTTCCTTTTTCATTTTTTTTTCTTTTTCTTTTTTTTTTTACAACTCGGACTCTGCAGTCCACGCCTTCTGTAATCCTTAGCGCGCGAAGTTAATTACCGAGTCTAATCCTCTCTTGGCAAGCCGATGCTTTTACGAGCATAACTCGTCTCTCTGTTCGTGACCAACACGCCTCCTCTCTTTCTTTCCAGCCTCTCGTGAACTCCTCTTTGCAACGCTCTGAGACACGCTGCACACACACACACACACACACTCATACATACACTGTTCATACGTATTCACAGTTATCCGTGACGTAATGTAAGCACCAGCAATCTCTCTCGAGTGTGGTGGAAGAACTACAGCGTGAGATTCGACATTCACTACTTCGAAAGACCGAACGATACGAGCAAAACTACTCATCATCATTTGTATTTCAAAATTACTTATCGGCTTTGTAACTGTTTGAGAACGTCAAAAAAAGAAAAAGAAAAGAAAAGAAGGAAAATGATTTTGCCCTTTTGAACGTAACGTAATGACGAACACGATCAACTGAAATTTATTAATATATGAATTAGAGGAATGATTTAAACACAGATAGCACGTTCGATCGTTTCTGTTCTCTCCAATTCCTCGATCTCCTTCTAATTAAACGAGATTCGTTAATCACACGTTGCAATCCTCTCAACGAACCGTCAGAGTCATCGAACATTACCAACTATTCCACCAAGGTCGTTGCAAACATATTCAAAGGTTAGATAGGTTATTCCAGTTCAAGTCCACGTACAAAGGATTATATAAATCCAAAGCGATAACAAAAGAATTTTTCTTATCCCGTTGTGCTTGTTCCTTGAATCGTTTTATCTCTTTCGACAATTTTTCAACGAGTTCTCTCTTTCAAATATCTTTCTATTGTAACAGACGAAGGGTGATTCTGGTCTCTCTGAAAACCCTTCCAAGAAAGTTGGACCCCAAACGGCTCGACATTGCCCTCCTTTCGTTCCTTTTTCACCTGCCTACCTTTCAAACAAACACACACACAAAGAGAGAGAACACACAGAGAGAATATGTGACGTATCCTCGTAATTGGGAAATAAATTGTCGTGCGAGTGAACAGTGGAAGACGAAGTGGGGGTAGAAGGTAGGTAGGTAGGTAGGTAGGTAGAGAAATAGGGAGGAGGTCGCCATTCTCGAGAACGTTTATCCAACGAACGTGTAATAACGAGCGGCTGAAAGTCCGAGAATGAGAAGGAGAAGGACAACGAAAAGAGAAGTATGTAAACGAGCGCACTCTGAAAATGTATAGGTACGTACGTGTATAACTTTCTATCTGTGTGTCATTGCATCCATGTTCCCTCTGTTCGTGTATATGTGAATGTGTGTGTTATACGAGAATATAAATAATTCATGACGTAGTAACGGTGGCGATGCAAATGAAGGAAAATGATGTGCTGCTGGTCCCTACGATCTTCGAGGAACCAACCACGAATGTAACGTACCTCCTGCCATCTCCTTCGAGATGGCCTTCGATAAAGTATTTCTTCTTCGAGTGACTACCGAAAATCTTTGCAAGTCATTTTTACGAGAAAGGGCAAATTAGTTTTCTTATACTTATATATATATATATATATATATGTATTTTTTTTCTAATCTTTTTTTTTTTCTATACGAAAGTATCACAGTTAGTTTATATTAAAAAAAAAAAAAAATTAACGTAGCCATATGCTATATATACAATATACTATATATCGATATATTATAGTGATAATACTGTAATAAATTAAATCCGACCATTGTAACCATTTGCTATACAATTTCTATCAATGTTATATCGTTAACCATTTACGACTAGTTATTTAATTGTATTAATATAAATCGTGTTATAAATTTCGTGTTGAAATAATTTTTGTTAGACGCAAAGAAAAATTATAGGATAGTTGGTTATAACAGCTGGTACTAGCATATTTCGCAGAGGGCTAGATTAATGATCTTCTTTCAAAAAGCTGGCCCTGCTTAAAAGTCCAACTTCTATCGTAAATCTTAAAGTTGGCTTTAAGAGTCACCAAGGATAGGTCAAGTTTCACGTCAATTAACGAAAGACAAATTTATCCCGATGGTATATCCTCATCTTACGAGTTATACCTTCGTTCTGTCTTTTTTTTTTTTTTTTTTTTTTTCCGACACGAAATGCATGCAATTGCCATTTTGAAAAGCGTTTGATAGAAATTGAATTTTTTTTATTCCATTCGAAATCCTGCACGATTGTAAATGGATGTCCGTAGTTTTTTCAATTACATTAACAAACTATATACGAGCTAAATCGTATCAACGACGAAACAAATACCGTCAAAAATCAACAAAATTATGCACACAATTTATTTAATATAGCAGAAAGTTCATTGCCAACAATTTTAAAGCGTTTATCTGAAAAATGTTCAAAATAGTATCTATTATTTTAAATACTACGTTAGAGACGAACCGTGGATCGAAAATTTAATTTTCTTTAATTTCTTTTTTTTCTTGATCTTTTCTTTTCCACAGTTCTTTGCAAGTTCGACATTACTCATAATTGTCATCTCGATCCATCGTTACATTTTATGCGCAGTCTCTGCTAAATGATGAAAAGTATTACTTCTCTTTCTGTCTCTTTTTTTGCTTTTTTTTACGAACAGTTCAAGTCTCAGCAGGTATTATCTTTCAATTCGATGAGACGAAGCGCGTGACGAGGAACGAAAATACGGAAAAGTCAGCAGATCTCTTTCTTTCTTTCTCTCTTTTTTTACTTTTTGCTGACTGAGCAACGACGTTACATACATGTAAAAAAAGAAGAGTAGGAGAAGGAAGAAGATGCTCGAGGAGTATAGCGAGAGCTTTGTCAGCACAACTTTGTTCTTGCTTTTCCTCTTAATTCTTTCTTTCTCTCTCTCTCTCTCTCTTTGTCAATTTCTCTTTCTGTCTTTCTCATGTTTTCAATATTTCTTATGAAATTCAATACGATCTCATTTTAGATGCAAGAAATAAAAATAGAAACAAAAAGAGGAAGAGAGAGAGAACTTTTGCAAAAAATTTATTTTTGTCATAAAATCGTTCTTTTCATTTTGCTCGTCGCAAAACGCGAAACACGCTTATCCATCTAATCTTCCATTTCAATCAAATTATTTATATATATATATATATATGTGTGTAGGAGAAATTAATTTTTTATAAAGTTAATAATCTAATTAATAAGTGATATTAATATGTGCATATATTTACTTTCATTACAATATTGAATTATATATAATTATATATCCAATTAATAATAATATATAATTCCTCCGAAACATATAACTTTTTCCTTTTCTTTCTTCACATTTTTATCGTACGTGTCATTTTGTTTGTCGAACAAAACGAGCAGACGCGAGTTTAATCAAAAATCCGTCTTCCTAAGCGATTAGACGCGTGTAAATACCAGTCCCTCTTTTTATCGTTAATAGACTATCTACTCAGCTGTAAAGAGAATGAGAAGGAGATAGAGATAGAGAGACGAACGCGGCCCAATTCCACTCGTTCCTCGTTTCTTATCGCATTTATCGTATTTGCTATCTGTTTGCCCGTGACAATAATACGTTTAATTCTTCGATATACGTAAATGGTTGTACGTATGTTATGTACGGTATATACATATATATATGTATATATAGATATAAATGTATACGCATGTAGCGATAAAGTATCGCAGCTTAGCTTCATTTTTGCAGTTGAATTACGAATATATAGGACACCTGTTTTGTCTTTCAATTATTTTTTTTCTTTTTGATTTTTTATTATAATTATCACTTTTTATTCTTTTCTCTTTTTCTTTTTTTTTTCTTTTTATCTATTTAAATTCCTTAGTCTTTTTCCTCGAAGCGAAAAATTCATGGAAGAGGAAATTCTTCCTATTTGTAATCTAAGAAACAAACGAACGAACGAACGAACGAACGGGTATATATAAATATGTATTCAAGGATGGCAAGAACAAGATCGCAAAATACGTTTCTTGTAACGCGAACGACTATGCGAGGCGGTTGCGAAGGTATGCATAATTAATATCTCTCTTACGTCTTATTATCCGCGCTTTTCCCTGATTATCACTAGCGATATCGCACGGCACGTTGTTCTAGATTTTCTTGTTCGAACGTCTACGTACTTCCCTTTTAAAGGTGTACCGTTAATCATCCTATTGTATCGAATTTCCTTTTACAGTTTTTTTTTTGTTTCCTTTTGCCTTTCTTTCTTTTTTCTTCTTCTTTGTGGTACAAAGTATTACATTAAAAAGTATCACGATTGAAAAAAATCAAATAAAAATTAGTTTTTTTTTTTTTTTTTTTTTTTTTTTTTTTCATTGGTAATATCATTTTTATTATTTTGTATTCGTCAATGAAATTTCGATCTATACGAATCTTCCTTTACATTTCTTTATAAATAAAAAAAAAAAAACTATTAAAAGTGATTACGATTGACAAGATATAATAACAAAAGAGAGAACTGTTTCTTATAGGCAATACAAATTTAATCATTTTGCATTCGTCGATAAGATATTTCTGTCAATAAAAAATTTTGTTTGTTTGTTTATTTTTTTGTCCTCTAATGAAGTCAGAAAAATGATTCTCGTTAAGTGAAATACCATTTTGATAATTTTATATTGGTCAATAAAATGTCTCTCTCTCTCTCTTTATATATATATATATATATATAAATCGATTTGCGATTTAAAGAAGAGAAATGTCATTGGAAGGAGGTTCGAAAGCGATCGATGATCGTCGATTATATATCGTTGTTTACTCGATAGCAACAAAGGGAATTGCGAGAAGTTGAGACGATGTATCGCGTTTCTACAATATCGCTTACGATCTATGTCACATTGCGAGTGTACGTGCACGCCTGGCAGAAAGGCTTGGATCCGGTTATAAATCAGTACGATAACGGCTGGGTCTCTACCGCTCTTATTACTCGCGATAAAGGCTTGTTTCCCTATCGGCAAATAAAGCTTTTATCTCGCTTTCCAATAACGCGGAGCCTCCGCCGTTCGATGACCGATTAATCGAACTTCTGATCTCTATTCGTCGTTTGAATGAAGGATTTTTGTCGTTCGATTTTTTTTTTTTCCTTTTTTTTTTATTTTCTTCCATATTACCGATTCATCATTCTCCTCGGAAAACGAACAAAACGTTCTATTTTAGCAAATGTCATAAAAAAAGAGAGAAAAAAAAAAAGAAAAGGAAAGTTTAGTGTTAGCTTCATTTATCGTCATAATCGATCGGTAGTACAATTTTTTTCTATAAGATATAGATCTCGCATTTATTGCGAACATTTCTTAGTTGATACTAAATAGAATAAGAGAAGAAAAAAAAGTTAATATCGTACAATGTCCAGGCGTGTTTCTAATCGCATAAAAATACTTTTCAATGGTAACTTCTGATTTCGTTGAAATCAGTTTTATAACGAGATACTCTCGCGCGAATCGTTCCCTCCTCCTCCTCCTTCTCCTCCCCCTCCCCACCTCCTACCCCTTCCCCGTCGCTTAACAAGCCTATAAAAATTCCTTGATATTTGAATCGCTGGATCGTGTCACGAGCATTTAACCGTCATATACCATATATAGCCGTGTGATTACGAGGCGCTCGAGGACTTTACTCGAATGACTCAGACCGACTTGTCTCGGAGTAATCGATGCCGAGAGCGAGTTGTGTGCTTTACCCTTTTCCTGCACTCCTAGTATTTCGCAGTCGAATTCATAAAAAGTGATATAAAGAGAAATGAAGAAAGAGAGAGAGAGATAAAGAGAGAGAGAGAGAGAGAATAAACTCGGTTGAGAGTCATTATTTATCAACCGGAAGCGTCCGTTCCCGCGAGAGAGTATATATCCTCCCTGATGAATATAAAAGAAGAAGAAAAAAAATTTCATTTTTGACCTCGCTGAGAAGAAGAAGAAGAAGAGGAGGAGAAGGAGGAGGAGAAGGAGGAGGATAAGAGAAAAATGCGACCGACATTAATGTTAATTAAGTGAGAACTATTTTTCTATGTAATCGACTAGATACATCTTCTTCCGCTTCGTTCGGCAGCATTAACGAGCACCTTATATAGCCTTCTTTGTGTTCGGACTCTTTTTCAGCTTGAAGAGCTTGGTATTTTTTTTTTTTTTTCATCATCGTCCATATCTCTCTCTCTCTCTCTCTCTCTCTCTCTCTCTCTCTCTCTCTCTCTTTCTTTCTCTCTTTCTCCGTGTGCGAGGATGGACGCGTGTATACGTCGTTCGAGCTCTCATATATTTACTCGTCTCTGCATAGTATTCGACGACGACGATGAACGGTGACGCGGCAGCGAGGTAAACAAAACGTGGGTTGACACTTACTCGCGCTTCGATTAGCATAGTAAGCCTTCGTTGAGGTTATAATTAGATTTACGCTTTTGTATAAGCGTAAGTCGAGAGCATCCTTCGCATGCTGTTTTTCTCTTCGAGCTTTTCTTAACAATTAGTAGTCGTCGTTTTCTCCCTTCTCGGCCGACCACAGGCCCTCTTCCTCTCCTATAGAAATCCCCTTCGACCTTGAAACGCGAAAAATTAGCATGGCGTTTCTAACGTCCGAACGCGTTAAAATAGCGCGCCCAAAAAGGTACGTTCACCTGTGAAATTCAAAGTTACCACGAAGTCCTTGAATTCGTGCGGTCGCTCGTTTGCATAATCTTTTCTTATGAGGAGCGATAACTATGCGAAAAGAATAAAACGTGTGAGAACGTTAGAGAGAGGGAGAGAGAGAGAGAGAATCGCGGAGTTCTTGTTAGTCTCTTTCTCAGCTCGTTGCGAGCGCCTTGTGCAAGAGGAAAACGGGTTTTGCACGTATAGATGGGCATATTAAAGAACTTAACGACACGATGACACGCGTACGCTTACACGAACACCACGTACACCTGTCCACGTTGCAAGTTTCTTGCGGCTTCGTAACGCGCGTAACGTAGAAGAAATTGGATAAAATCGGCATGTAAATTGTGATCTTCGATCGATTAACGACGGTAGTAGTATCATCGATCGATACGATCGCAGGAACGAATCGTTTCGTCTGCTCGCGTAAATCGCTTTTGCCAATGAAGATGAAAGTGATTGGCAGTATTGATTGAAGTAGGTGTCTTATATTCCGCAGAGAAACTTGCAGTCGGCCTCGATGGCGTGGAACACTTTTATACCTCTCCCACCGCACGGAAGTAGAAGCCACGGCGGTCCGCATTCGGGAATGACCGCTCACGCTGGTCACCATCATCCTGGTGGTCCCGGTGCGACTGCGGCGCATCCGGTAACGGTGGCGCAACAGCAACAACGTGAACGCGAGGAACGCGAAGCGAGGGAACGAGAACGGGATGCGAGGGAGAGGGAACGGGAAAGGGAACACCTGGTAGTCGCCGAGAGATTGCATAGGCAAGCCGAGGCTAGAGATCACGTGGCTGCTCAACAAAGGGCGGCTTATTACGCTGCCACAGCACCACCGGCTCAACAGGTACCTTTTAATCTCTTTTACTCATCCGCTTTTCTTTCCCTTGCGATCCCTTTTTGAAAGTTCTAATCTCTATCTGGAAGAGGAGATATCTGTTCGAAGCGTTATATATCATCGGTGGTGGTCCATCTACTTTTCAGGTGTCCCGACCATCGAGCGTACCTGGAAAAGTCGAGTACCCACCACCACCGGCACATTCTAGGACGTCGAAGTCGTCGTTGCCGGTCGGTAGTCTTCACGAAAAAGCACCGTCAGTGGTGGGTCCGTCGCACAGTTCGCTTCCAAAGGCTGAGCCTAACGTAAGTCTCTTCAGTTACTCCACGTACCAGCCGCAGCCGTCGTATATGCATGATATCAAGGTAAAGAGCGAGCAGCTCGGACAATCGGCGCACAAAACGTTACCGAGCAAAAGTGGCTTGGCCGGAGGACTCGAAAGGGATCACCACGGTAGGGAGGTACTGCAAAACCCACCTTCCTTGCTATCCGATCACAAGAGTTCCGTTATCGTGAAGAACGAGGGCAGAGAGTTACCGAAGGGTCCACCACCGCAACAGCACTCGCCGAGTCCGAAAATGATGCCGTACATGAACGTTCAGCCGGTAACGCCGCAGCACAAGCAGGCTACTTACGAGTACAGGAGTCCAACGCAAAGTCCTCATCACCTTCATCACCTCGACGGTTTACAAGGGGCAAAGAGCATACCGCAAAGCCACCACAGAAGCGGGAGTAGCGGCGGAGGTTCTACGACGACCTCGCAGCTACCACCGAGCTCTCACGGTCATCCACCGCCGCATTCGCACAACCGACAGTCACCTCACGCTCAACATCCTCATCAACCGCCGCATCCATCCCCGCCAGAGCCGCGTTATCTGAGCAGGTCCGAGCCTGGTCTACCGTACGCCACGTCGAAATCATCCTATCCTTATCCGCATCCGCACCCACCGACGGCTTCGCCGACTTCGCATTACGCCGCTCCCCCGGCTGTTTCGAAACCAAAAGTCAGCAGTCCGGCGCCACCGCATATATACGGCAAGCCGAACTCCGGTATAATGACCGGTACGCCGGTTTGCAGGGCTTCGGAGCCCGCAGTCGCGGCACCGATACCTTTAACGTCGAAGGCCGGTAGCTCGCCTTACCAGCAAGTGCCTCATCACCATGGAGCGCCGCCACCTCCTTTACCACCGCCGGCTCACAGTAGCAGATCCGTCTACGACAACAGAGGTTTCGCTGGTTCGATGCCGGCCGCGAAACTTCCACCTCCACCTCTTCACGGATCACCACCTACGGCTGCTTCGGCACCGCTTTCGAGGCCAATAGTTCATCCCGCTCACCACGGTAGCAGTCCCCATCAACAGCCCGGTCAAACGTTGCAACACGCTCAACCACAGATCGCTGCTTCGAACTTCCAAACTCAACCACTCGATCTTGGAGTGGAAAGATCCGGTTCGCCCAAGAGAAAAGCCCCGACCCCGCTTTCCTGCGACAACGTCAGTGGTCAGCCGGTTTCCTTGGAGGTCTGTAAGAAACGACGAACGGAAGAGCCACAACCGTTGTCCCTTCAATGCGTCGGCCCACCCGTTTTGTCTAGGGTGAGCGAACCTAGTCCTCTCATCGCTTCGGCCGCAACTTCTATCACGACCGTCGTTAATACCGCGGCGTTGTTGTCTCAACCGAGCGACACCCAGTCTTCTCAAGAACGTACCGTTGCGGCTGAAAGTCCAGCTCCGAGAACAGCCAGCGGTGATGGCTCGGTTCGGCCGGCCAGTACCGGCAGCGTTAGCTCCTTTAATCCTACCAACGTCAGCGCGGCACCGAGTCCAGCACCTATACCAAGTCCGGCGCCATCAATGGCACCCAGTCCAGCGCCGAGCGCTCCGGGTACACCTGCCAAAACTAATCCTACCACGGTCGACAGCGAGAAGTCGGAAAGTCCGGCACCCAGACCACCCAGCAGTACCAGCTATCCCGTTCACAAGCTGAAAAAGGCTTGGCTTCAAAGGCATTCGGGCGAAGACGGCACGGAGGACACCACAGGCATGGTTGGAAGTGGTTCCTGCGTTACGTTACCTCTCAATATTTCTCAAGCACCGTCGCAGCCGCTCAATAACAAAGAACGCGAGCCAAGCTCGAACTCTAGTAGTACGACAACGACGACTTGTTTGCCGAGCGCCGTTAATTCCATTTACAATATCGGTAGTATGGCGGTGAACAGCATCAACAAGAGCAAAGTCACTGCGAAAGGAAGTCGTAAGACAACGAACAAGGAACCTCTTAACGGTCACGCCACGGATACGAAGAATCTTCAAGAAGACTCGTCCAGCAGCGACCCTGAACGAAAGTCGCCGCCGAAAAGAAAACCACCCAAGGTATCTATCATCTTTACGTTGTCGTTGTTTGTTTTTTGTTTTGTTTTCTTTTGTTCCGTTTCTTTTTTTTTCCGAACAATGGTCGATAAAACGTATGCTTTTTCAACTACACTTTATTACGATTATCGCGTTTAGTTATGCATTAGCATGGAATTGTGTAATAGAAGTTTAAATTTTGTAGTCGTAGGTACATTTTTTCTCAATATTTTATACGAGTAGTGCATGATCAAATTTTACATGTTTTATATATATTTTATATATATATATATATATATATATATATATATATAAAGAAAAGAAAAGGTAAGATTAATATATTCCATAAAGATTTATCAGGCGCACTTCATAGAATTTTCGTGTTTCATTAGATTCGTTTTCCGTAATTTATCGCAATACGAAATCGAAAATTTGTATTTCGCAGACCGGAAGAACAAACCGGAAGGTTTGTCTCAAGTCTTCGTTGCGTTTAAAGTAATCTCTATGGGCGACGCCATTTTCTTGTGAAGCTCCGGTGGTGTACGTGATCTTCGAGCAGTAGTCGTCTTTGATGATTAAAGTGTAATTGATAAAGAAAATAGTATTAAAATAGTTTCCAGTGCTTTCCAGTATCGATGATAACACACGATATATAATTTTTTTTACGAACAAATATGGTAATCTACTGGAATATAGCAAATTATAATACTGCACTTATAGCCATTTTACTTAACCTCCATCATGGACTATTCTATTTTACGATGGACTTTTCTCGTATTTCTTACTTGAGTATAATAACGAAACACGATTACTTTGGAACTTGTTATCTGATATTACGTTTTATAGTTCTTTTCGAATAAATCGTTGATCGGTCTTTTGGATCTTTTTTTCAGAATTTAATCACTTTAATGAATGATTAGATAAATGTCTGTGCCTTGTGAAGTGTTCCATCATTTTTTTTTCGTATATTTTTATCAGTCGTTTGACCCATTTTCTATAAAATACTTTTTGTATTTAGTGGCTTTACGTAATTGCAGCTACGAAAGCATGAACTTCCTGACTACTTAATAATCTGTGCCCTGTGGTAGGTAAAACGAAAGAAGGGGGCTGCACGGAGGCAACAAACTGCCGCGGAAGATCAGCGGAGACACAAGGAAGAAAAACAAAGCGTAGGGGCTGGAGCAGGAAGTGAGTCTAGCAACGAAAGCGAAGCTGGATCAGCTAGTGACACCAGTGAACAATTGGGCTCTGTTCAACCTACTTCCAGAGTGCGACATACCACGGCCAATTCCAACAATTCCTCGGGAAACGGTTAGTTGACGTAGCTTGTTGTAAATGGACTTCCCATCAGGTGAACTAACTATTCACTTGCAGGGTAAGTGATACGCGTTTCATGATCATACATTTATTCCTTTCTTTAAAGCTGTATGGGAAGTCAAAAATAAGAAGCAAAATGTTTACGTTTTCAATTTTGGTAATTCTATCGCATATTCTATACGTTTTTACCCTCTTCTATCAAAATTTAAAAGCAGTTTTGCCAATATACTTTTGCTGATATGCGACGTCAGTCCCCCGGTGGGTCTAAGTATACATGATGAAAGTTAAAAGTTGATAACCGTGATATACAAATATATTACAAAGAGCTTTTTAACACTGATATTGCACAATATTAGTTGATCTAATTTATTGTTTTCTTTTTTTTTTTTTTCCTGATAAATATTACTACATTATTACCGTCGTTTTCTGCATAGGAAATAACAAAGACCTCAGGAAAAGAGGCAGAAAACCAAAGACTACTAAAGGTAATGATGCAGGAGGAGAAGATCAGCAACCTCGTCAAAAAAAAGAACGTAGAGATGAAAGCACAAGTGGGGGTAACAATGGACCCGGAGGAAGTGGTGGAAGAGGAGATCCCTTTCGAAGACCAGCTGTGTCACAATTGAAGAAGACAGGTGAAAGCTGGTTGCAAGACGATGTTTGTTTCTACGCTGCTCCAAAATTAGCGAAGTGTCGTGAATGCCGGCATGCTCTAACTAACGGCCTTAAAAATCTTCCTCAAAATGTCTTCTGTAGATTCTACGCATTTCGCAGATTACGATATACAAAAAATGGGCAATTGGCTATAGCGGGATTTAGTGATCCGCATAAAGATACTTCCGAGGTAAATTTTTTTTTATATCATTGTCTCTACTTTTACATTTCAGTGCACTTTCTGAAAATTTTATTCATCATCCTTCTGCAGGAGTGTGATTGATAACGGATACCACTGTGCTGTTGCAGGAAGATCTACGCCTATGGTTGCCGGGAAAAGATATTCAGGACTTGGGCAATAAAGATGAAAAATCTGAAAAGAACAATGAAAAAGATAAAATGGAAAAAGTGATCAAGGGAGATCTAGATTTAGAGACAGCACATAGACTTCTTCGACAAGTTGGAGATCAATTTTGTGATCTTTTGCACCAAGAGAAGGATGCACTTCAAGAACACATGGCAGAAGGTATTATTGTGTGTAAATAAATAATTGAATTTTAATCATGTATAAATAAATATAAAGGTAATATCATGTATAAATACCTGTATTTATAAAACGAGATGAATTAATTTATATATTAATAAACAAATAAAAAGAAATAAAATAAAAAAGAAATAGAAAAAAAAAATAAGATAAAAGGAAATTACAAAAGAAATAGAGAAAAAATTAAAAAAAAGAAAAGAACGTACAGCAAATATATATTTGCATGACATTGTTGTATTTCACGTACATTATGTCAGACGTTAATAGAAACGTTGTTTCTTTTTCTTTTTTTTTTTTTTTTCGAATATTTTTTTTATACGTTTATATATTTATATCGTGTACTTTCCAATGTAGTAATCATACGAGAGTATTATTGAATTATTAATTTTAATTTGTTCTCATGTTTACACGCTTTATGTATTTTTTTTATTTTATTCTGCATAGTGAGTTCGGGAATTACAGACGGAACGGTAGCATGGAAACGAGTCCTGCCAGGTGTACGAGAGTTGTGTGATGTATGCGAAACGACACTTTTCAATTACCATTGGGCTTGTAGAAAATGTGGTTTTGTCGTATGCATCGATTGTTACAAGGTAAAGACGTTTCTTTGTAACATGTAATTTTGTAAAAACTTAATGTGACGTTACAAATGACATTACAATGGAACTTCTTGTACGATCTTATGAATAAATAAAAATATTATTTCTTCTTCAGGGACGTAAAAATGGAACGATTAAGATCTGGGGTGAAAGTGGCAAAGACAGAGATGACTTTTCATGGTTATTATGTACAAACAGACAAGCTCACGAGCCCGAACGACTTATGCTCACACAAATTATAGCCGGTGATAGTCTCTTGCGACTTGGGCAACGTCTTCATGATTGTCGATCGGAATGGGGAATTCCTCAGCATTGTGGTTGTTCGTTCGTTTCGCCAGGTCAGCCAAACGAGAGTTTAAGAAATTTAATAAAGGGCGAGACAGTTCCCATTCTTAATGGAGGTATCAAGCAAGAATCGAAAGAGGAGAAAAAGATAAATGAGTCTAACGGAGCATCGGAGAACAAAGTGAACGGCGAGGATAAGAATTCTCCATTGAATTGGCTAGCTGACGTGGCGTTGCAGAATCAGGATAAAAACGAAAGTGGATCGAGTTCTGATTCCGATGAAGATCGCGAGGGCAATTATTCAACCTTGAGAGAGTTATTAATTAGACCATCACACAAATCGAATGGTAATGGGTCTAGATCAAGTTCACCAACAAATAACGCTGGCAATACCAATCCTGCTTCTGGTACTAACGCTCCAAACAATGTCACCAAATCTGGTAAAAAGTCGAAAATGGATACGCTCGATGAAGTAATAACTAGCGTGATAGAACACACCGTAACGAAAGAAAGAGAAAGTGGATTGGACGACGACGAGAAACCAAGAGAATTGAAACATTTTGTACGAAGATACAAATGGACTCAGAGAGGCCGAGAACCGTTACCCATCAGAATAATGACGTTGACGGAGAGCAAGAGTATT
Source organism: Vespula pensylvanica (assembly GCF_014466175.1). Lineage (NCBI taxonomy): Eukaryota > Metazoa > Arthropoda > Insecta > Hymenoptera > Vespidae > Vespula > Vespula pensylvanica. The sequence goes on along the minus strand of NC_057708.1, from coordinate 254,657 downwards.
TATCCAGACGTATCACATTCATGGCTGTGCGATGGTAAATTGCTCAGGTTAAACGATCCAAACAATCCAAACAATTATAGAATTTTCCAAGATCAATGGAAGCGTGGACAGCCAGTGATCGTCTCGGATGTGGCTAAATTTCTGGACATGGATCTTTGGCATCCGGATTCCTTTGCGAGAGATTTCGGAGACAAAAAAAATGATCTTATAAATTGCATGACTGGAAACTTGGTGCCGAATCAACCGATGCGTAAATTCTGGGAAGGATTCGAACACTTTTCGAAACGACTGAAAGACGAGAGGGGAAATCCTATGCTTTTGAAATTGAAAGACTGGCCACCCGGCGATGATTTTGCAGAATTGTTGTCAACACGTTTCGTAGATTTAATGAAAGCTTTGCCATTGTCGGAGTATACGCACCGACACGGTAGATTGAATTTAGCGAGCCATTTACCCGATTGTTTCGTAAGACCAGATTTAGGTCCTAAAATGTATAACGCGTATGGTTCGGCGCTTCATCCGAGCAAAGGTACCACAAACCTTCACTTGGACATCTCCGATGCGGTCAATGTCATGGTATATGTCGGCATACCTAAAGATACTGATAACGACGAACATGTCAAAGGTAAGTCGACGTCTCTCGCAACAGAATTTAATAGTTTCAACGGTGCGTTACTTATTTTTTATTATATATTACAGAGGCATTAAGAGCTATAGACGAAGCAGGCTGTGATATTCTGACGCGTCGTCGTGTTCGCGAACGCGGCGAGGCACCAGGAGCATTGTGGCATATTTATGCAGCTCGCGATGCAGATAAAATTCGTGACTTATTAAATGCCGTTGCATTAGAACGTGGCGCACGTTTAGAGCCTCATCACGATCCGATACACGATCAGAGCTATTACTTGGACGGGCCTCTGCGAGAACGATTATATCGCGAATATGGTGTCGAGGGGTAAGTTTTTTTATTTCAAGTTTTTCCTTCAAATTTTTCCATTAAATATTCGAACGTAAAAGTCTAATGAATTTTCTTTATTTTTTTTTTTTCTTTTTTTGTTTTTTATTTGTTTGTTTGTTGATTGTTTTTTTTTTTTTTTTATTTCCTCATAGATACTCTATCGTGCAATGCCTTGGAGACGCAGTTTTCGTCCCAGCAGGTGCACCGCATCAGGTCCGAAATCTTCACAACTGTATCAAAGTCGCCGAGGACTTTGTATCTCCGGAAAACGTTTCACATTGTTTCCATCTAACGCAAGAATTCCGCGAATTATCGGATTCCCATACAAATCACGAGGATAAATTACAAATTAAAAACATTATCTATCATGCCGTTAAAGATTCTTTGACCGTATTAGCAAATGCCAAGGAAGAGACCCTTTCCAAAATGAAAACCGGTAACGAGACGAAAATTAAAGAAGAAACGTAGCCATAGGCCCCTCACTGTGATCGTAAGATCCAAGAATCATTGCATTGAATATAAAAGGTCTATTTGCTTCGAGTTTTAGAAGCTTTTAGAGAGAATGAGAGAGAGAGAGAGAGAGAGAGAGAGAGAGAGAGAGAGAGAGAGAGAGAGAGAGAGAGAGTTTTTAAAAATGTCAAGCACATTTTAAAAAGGGCGAGAGAGAGAGAGAGAGAGAGAGAGAGAGAGAGAGAGAGAGAGAAGGTTGTCGAGAATAATGCACTTTGAGGAGATAGACATTGTGGGTGGTGTAAGAATTTGTTGTGATATTTGACGAGTAAACTCGCGTTTAATTTTCTATATAACATTGGCTGAGCCAATCGAGGTTATTCGTTATTTCGTTTGACTTCCGTTTCCTTTTTCTTGTTTATCTTTCTTCTTTTTTCCCTTATTTTTTATTATTATTATTATTTTTTTTTTAATCCCTCTTTACCCGTTTCCCTTTTTCCTTCTCGAAAAACGTTGTCGATGGATATGAAGTCCTTAAGTTTTTCATTGAATTTTATATGGATCGGTCAAGACGAATGCCCGTGTCCTCTTTATGATTGTGATACCAACAGGACTTTGGATCATACGTTATTTGTAATTAATTATATCGTGCCTGTATTCAATACACACTGTCTATGTCATATATAAATGTAGATAATCGGTTATCGTATTATAAGATCCTAACTAGAATCTGTGAGAGATTTTGTCTAGACTTTAGAAATGATTGCTGTTGCTGCTGTTGCTGTTGCTGATGATGAAGACTATGATAATTATGATGATGATGATGATGATGATGAGGATGAGGATGATGATGATGATGATGATGATGATGATGATGATGATGCTAATGATGATAATGATGATGATGATGATGCTGATTATGATGATTATGATGATGATGATGATGATGATGATTATGATGATGATTATGATGATGATTGATGATGATGATGATGATGATGATGATGATGATGCTAATGATGATGATTATACATACCTTTGTGCAATTAGTTTGTCGATTAAATTGTTAGCTGGCTCGGTGAGATTACTCTTGAGTTTCATTATCGTGTGCTCCCATCATAATTCGGTGCTTTCGGTAGTGGATGATATCTATCTTAACTCAACGAGATCAATTGATCACATTTTCTCGCTTCTCTATATTGTGCTCCATATATATAAAAAAAAAGTATATATATATATATTATATATATACATATATATATTATATATATATGACGGGAACATGATAATAAAATACTGCCTAATTGATTCACTTTTAATGCATATGTACCATCGATCGACAGATTGCGTACATCTGTGTGTTTATTGTGCGGCCGACGTTACATCGTGTTTGTACCTGTTTTCACAACTTGTGTCGACTAATATACACCTTACTTTAACGTAAAAGTATGCCGATTGAAGAAAATACAGACTTTTGACAATTATTATTCGCTTATTCGAATATATATATATAAAAAAAA